>NW_010183609.1:87481-92745 GCF_000695765.1 Mesitornis unicolor
GAAAGAGTTAAGTGGTTGGACAGTAACTGTCACTGAATTAAAACCTTATGATGGAGTCATGTAATTCCTATATGTCCCATGAACTCTTGAATGTTTTTTCAGCCCTTTTAACTAACATAAACCACATGAGTACCAGAGATACTAATTTAATACAGTAAAATTGACTAAAACTTTCATAAACTCCAGATTTATACAGGATCAAGCTATAAGTTCTGCGATAATTGCAGTGTAGATCAGGCAAGGTAGAAGTCTGTAACCTTGGCCTTTCTATGTGCACCTGGAATGCCTTTGTTTGATGTGGTTATTTGCATCTTAAAGTATCAATGAATTATGAATTGGTGATCAAACCCTTTGCAGTGTGGGATTTAAGTTTTGTAATGGCTGAAATGCAGGATGAAATTCCAAGGATGAAACTCCTTGTTGTCAGGGTAAGTGTTTTGGAGGGATTCCTCCAGCCATTCACCTCAGTACAGTAAACAGATGTGATGTGTAAATTTAAGCTGAAAGTACATCTGTTTGTCCAGCAGCCAGCTGTTCAAGTGCTTGACACATAAGGGCCAAATGAATCATGTCTGTCTTCTAAGCCAGCTTCTCCTCTTGCTGAATTATTAGTTCAGGCTCTCTCACTCTTACTGATAAGCAAATCAGAGGCAAAAATCATCCAAGTTATTCATATACCTAATATTTAAAACTTTTTTGCTTATTTAAAGGCTGTGGTATGAATTAATAAGAAGATTTATATCAGAAGGTCTCTTTTGGTTTTTCCTTCAACTACTTTTGATTCACTGTTCCCTACTGTACAGGGACATTCAGCTCTTATCTTTTCCTTAACAATCAGTTACAGATATTCAGCATAAGGAGCTCAGAAGGGAAAATCTGCTATGTTCTGTGAGAACTATGGAGCATTGGTCTCCTGGAGGCAAGGTCCTGCTGATGAATGACAGGGACTTCTGGCCCTTGCTCTGACCTGCAGAGGGGCTGGTCTCTGGTTCCTGCTGGGGAAGGAGCTCTCCTGTTGCTGCGAGAGACAGCCCCTCTTAGTCCCTGGTGAGCACTGAATTCAGCAGCAGTTAGCTGTTCCCCTTTGTCAGCAGGACTGTAGCTGTCAGTCAGTATATTAGGCTTGTGAGAGGTTAAGAGACCATTTGATTCTTGTGTTCTTGTCAGGTAGTGACACCTTCATCTGAAGAAATTTTGTGGAAAGTGAGCAGCCCCTAGCTCACAAGCCTTGAGTGTTGCTGAGATTTGGTGTAATATTGTGCATAGGTAACACAGCACTCCTTTTGAGGTTAGAGACCTTTTTCCACATTGAGCACAGCAGAGGTTGCTTTTCCCTTTCCTTTGTTCTTCCCCAAAAGTTTTATTGTCTTTCAGTTTTTAAGGTTTGTATTGATGTGCTTTCATCCTCACATCTTCCTCAAGCACTTTGCTGTAAGTGATAGATGAGTTCGGGCACATAAGGAGTGGAAGATAAAGGCAAAAGGGCTGACAGCTCTGATATCAGCAACAGAGGAGGAAAGATGAGGACAGGAGGTGTAAATTTAAAGGAACGCCTCTGCTGTAAAGCTGTTACAAATCTGTCATCTGTACTGTGTTTGCTCTGACACCCGCTCTTTGAGCGAGATGTTTAGAACTGTTACTACCTGTAACATATCCATTTGTAGAGGGATAAGGTAATTCAGGTTAGAAGGAACCTCAAGCAGTCATGTAGTCCAGTAGGGTCAGTTGTGGAGTCCTGCAGCTGCTCATGAGTTCTGAACACACTGACTTCTCTTTAGGGCATCTTGACCCTAAAGAAATGGAGGTGAGGGAGAAGGGTGAAGGAAAAAAAAAAAAAGAGGAGTGCAGGAGAGGCGGTGTATGAATACATGTGAGGAAAAGAAGGATAAATGCAATGTCTTTCTTTTTCACACAGTTCTGTCGTGATATGGTGTTTGATATCTTCCTTGAAATCCCTGCTTTCATTTTAAAACAAAATAATTCACTCATCTATGGGATTCTGGGAAAATAGCTTGAAAATGTGAATTTCAAAGGCTTCAGAATGAGAAGGATGAAGGGACATTGTCAGTTAGCTTAAATGTAGTGGCTCAGAATTTTGGAACTAATCTGGTGTTTTGGGAGAGGTGCTGATACATGATTTTCCTAAAGATTGTGGTTGGCAGTATTATAACGTGAAAAACTTGGATGAGCGTGACTCTAACAAGCACACACTAGTGTGGATAACACTCATTAATTTGAGAACATAACGAGACTTCATAATCTAGTACAAAAGTTTAAAAATAATGTAAATACTAGATTAGATATGTAAAAATGATGGTACCTGTCTATGTCTGGATGGCTTTTTTTTGAATATTCAGAAGATGTGTTTTGAACAAGAACAATTGGAAAAAAAACCAGGAACTTTTTAAGCAGAACATAGTTACATTCAGGGGGAGCCCAGCATTAACTGTCTTTTTTTTTTTTTTTTAAAAGATGACTTATTCTTTTGTTGCATAAAATCCTCCAATACAAAAAAAGAAAGCAGGCCAAATTCTTGCTTAGGTTGACAAAGGTCAGTTTTCATAGCTGTCTGACCTTTTTAGACTACACCAAGATAGTGTATGTGAGGTGGAGGGGGTTTTTTATGCCTGAAGTGATAAAGTTATTTTGCAAAGCTTGCCTTAATAAAGAGCAGATTGACTAGTAAGATCAGGAGGAGCTCCTGTTTAAAAAAGCAATAAAATGTTCTTGTGGAGTTCAGTTGTCTTTCCTGTCCTTTTTGGTATCGCCCTATATCTATGTATTTTCAACATGTATTGTAGCATTCTCTTCTCCAGCTCCCTTGACTCTAGCTAAAATATCACCACAGTTGATCATTAAAGCCTTTATATAGTAAAAAATAATGCATACTCTGAAGATTTCTTTCCTGGCCTTATCTGTTGACTGAAAGTGTATGCTATACATTCTCCAGAAGGATATTTTATAGTTTATATGCTTTATTTATGATGTTTCTTTGGGTTTTTTCGTCAGGTTTTTTTGCTTTCTCCCCCTACAATGAATATGAAGGCTGTTATTTTACACGTGTGCATGTTAGTAACTTCATGAATGCTATTGGTTTCTCTTGGACTTGCCAGAAACACCGAAGAGTGCAAAGTCTCTGATGCTTTCTGAACTGCAAGTGCAGAGCAGCTGGGTGCTCTTAGTTCTAATGAGGCTCAGGGCAACAAATGTTGGCTTTTGTCAACCTATTTGTTAGTCACGTCCTCCTCAGAGGTTAGTTAAAACCCAAAATAACATAAAACAACACATCTGATTATTGCTGTGATGAGCTGGAAAAGTTACGACATAAAGTAAAAATGACAATATCCAGTGATCTGAGAGGAAAAGGTAAATAGACTCTTTGCCAAGACAACTTAATAGCAATTTTCTTCATTTAGTAGAGATCGCCGCTTTTAGCAATAGAAGTTGTAGAATTAACACATGTACCTGTTACCTCTTAAAACGTAAGCATTTACATGATCTTTTACCAAGAAGTAAAGGGATGTGGGCTCATTCCAAACCTCATAGTTCCAGAATATGTTTTGATAAACATCCACTCAGGATAAAACCTGAAAAAACCCCCTACTTCCTCTGAACTGTTTGGATAAATGTGGCTGCTGATTGCTTCTATTCATAAAAATGCACTCTGCAAGCATAGTACCATTGTTTGTGGTTCAAACAGGCATATTATAAACCACACTATTTTATGAAATGTTAAAAATGGGGGAAAATGAAATTTTCTCCATTGCAGTCTGATCTATAAAGTAGTGTTTTCCCTGAATCTTCAGCTCGTACTTTCGTTCTCCAAGAGTGAATGGAAAGAGAGCTTAAAAAGGGGAGGAGATGAGGTGTGGAGAACAGTAATAAGAGCACAGTCCTTCAGTTAACATTGCTGGTTTTTATTACTCACTTGCTCTATTTTGTTCTTGTCTGTGGTAAAGTAGGTTACTTCATGATAGATTTAATGGATTAAAATTCTGATGCAGAAGTAAGGAAATATTCAGACAATCAGAGCCTCTTCTATAAAAAAGTTTGATCCAACTCAGTTACTTTTGAAATTAAATCAGTGGGAAAACTGTTTTAAGAGGAAATGAAATTAAGCCAATGCAGGAAGTCCAAGCTGAAAATAAACGAGACACTGGCATATTTCTAGTGTGCCTATATTATATTAACTAATGTTAAATATCTCTGGTTTTTGCTTACAATAAAATACTTCCACTTATATGTAAGTGTATATATTTGTCTGTATTGATATGTATATGCACATATATATGCGTTTTTTTCCCCATATCTAATAAGTGGTAAGAAAGATCAGAATAGCAATTTCCAAAAGTAAAGGAAGAACAAATGAGTCAATAATCGGTGACAAACAATGATAAGACAAGGGGTAACGGACACAAACTAGAACACAGGAGGTTCCACTTAAATTTGAGAAGAAACTTCTTCTCAGTGAGGGTGACAGAGCACTGGACCAGGCTGCCCAGAGAGGTTGTGGAGTCTCCTTCTCTGGAGACATTCAAAACCCGCCTGGACGCCTTCCTGTGCAACCTCATCTAGGTGTTCCTGCTCCGGCAGGGGGATTGGACTGGATGATCTTTTGAGGTCCCTTCCAATCCCTAACGTTCTGTGATTCTGTAATAATAACCCCAGGCTCTCTTATCTTGGCTCTGGTTGAACAAATGTTTTAGCCTCTGTAAACAAGCATTTAAATGTAATAGAATGGGCTCTTATTACTTTGAGAACTAAAAAATAATGATAGATTGTCTTGAGTCATCTATGTAGAAGAGTTAGGAAACAGGTGATTGCTCACCTGCAATACTTCTGCTTTACTTAAATTTTCTTAAATTTAATTCTGCTTTACTTAAATTTTCTACTGAGAATTGTTCAGCGATTGTTTCAACTCACCTACAAGCTCCCTTTTGTACCTCAGGATTCTTTTAATATTATAGACAGAATTAGGGAAAATGATGGTTACTGCTTGAATAAGCTGTGCGTGAGACCTACTTCACATGGTGCAGTGTAGCACCTTGGAGAGAAACAAGCTGAAGATCCCTAAAAGTAGTCATAGAGACAAAGGAATTCGGGATTAACACTGCACCAACAGTGCTGTTAGCACTCAGAGCCAATACAGTTGCCATAATCTTGTGTAACTGCATCTTTCTGCTGCATCTTGTAGATAAGTCTCTTGAAGAGGCTTGAGCATTTACTTCTCCCAGTGGTCACAGAATCACAGAACGTTAGGGATT
>NW_010183610.1:0-35785 GCF_000695765.1 Mesitornis unicolor
GGGGGAAGTTTATCTTAATCAAAACCACTTTAATAACACTGGCTTAAGGAAAATAAATAAATGCTTCAGAGTGAAGTGGAAGTCTTCAGGGTATTAGTCCCTGTGGAGGGCTGGAGCTTATGACAGAGCAGTACAGTCTGTTAGCCATGTTTGTTTTAAAGCAGCTCTAGATTTTACTGGCTTATGGTAATGTTGCTGCAGACAGCTTGCTGCTGTGCTTTCTCAGGTGTCCACCGACCACAACAGAGTTCTAAGATTCACAATAAAAATATCTTTTTCTTTTCATTTTAAAGGCTTTTATCCAACTACATTAAGCAGACACTTATTTCATGAATGTAGAAGTAATGGAAAGAGAATTTATGACTTCCATTTAAAACTGTCCTGTTTGTATGGAGTTCATTAAACTTCAACAGGCTGTTTTCTCCAGCATGAATTCGTACTTGAATTCATGTACAGCTCCACAGGTAGCTTGACTTATTCAGTCAAGTGTTCACTTGAAAAGCTTTTGCTTTTCCTGGTTTTGGGGTGGTTTATTTTTGGCCTTTTCTTTCAGTATCAGACTTAACTAGAGCTTCTATTCCCTTTGCTTCTTCAGAAGTTTGTGGCTAGCAAAGAGATAGTGAGATCCCACTAAACAAGAACTATGGTGGGTTCAGCTTAGCTGCATGCAGCTGGCACGCTCTGCCCTTGGCTGCCAGCACACTCTCCCCTTACACAGCTCCTTTGCAAACCTGTGCCCTTGTGGGACCTGTGCCCTTGCGGCCAAGAAGGCCAATGCCATCCTGGGGTGTATCAGGAGGGGGGTGGTTGTAGGTCAGAGAGGTTCTCCTCCCCCTCTACTCTGCCCTGGTGAGACCGCATCTGGAATATTGTCTTCAGTTCTGGGCCCCTCAGGTCAAGAAGGACAGGGAACTGCTGGAGAGAGTCCAGCGTAGGGCTACAAAGATGATGGAGGGAGTGGAGCATCTCCCTTATGCGGAAAGGCTGAGCGAGCTGGGTCTCTTTAGTTTGCAGAAGAGGAGACTGAGGGCAGACCTCATTCATGTTTATAAATATTTAAAGAGTGAGTGTCACGAGGATGGAGCCAGGCCCTTCTCGGTGACAAACAATGATAAGACAATGGTAACGGACACAAACTGGAACACAGGAAGTTCCACTTAAATTTGAGAAGAAACTTCTTCTCAGTGAGGGTGACAGAGCCCTGGCCCAGGCTGCCCAGAGAGGTTGTGGAGTCTCCTTCTCTGCAGACATTCAAAACCCGCCTGGACGCCTTCCTGTGTAACCTCATCTGGGTGTTCCTGCTCCGGCAGGGGGATTGGACTGGATGAGCTTTTGAGGTCCCTTCCAATCCCTAACGGTCTGGGATTCTGTGAAACCTCAAGTGGCAGCATGGCACTACAGTTCCTGGGAGACAGAGCTGCTGCCCACAATATACCCAGTGTGATTACAAGCCTCCTTCCTTCCTTCAGTTTTCACAATTTAACTATTTGCAATAAAAATTCTTTAAAACATTACAAGACCTGTAGTCTAAAATGTTGATGTTTGACCTGTCAGGGACTATCCTGTAGTGTTATTCTCCCTTATTCTCCAGCAGTTATCCACAGCATTCACCAGGCCCTGCTCTAGGGAAGTCCTTCTCTTGTGTCCAGGGGTTGTCTGTTTCTCTGTTTCAGTACATCAGATAAGAAAACCTTTATGAGAAATAAGACGAAGTCTTGAAAGCAGAATTTAGAAAACTCATCCCTATAAGCATGTATCTCTTTACTTAAACCTAAGTGATCTGTGGCACATCAGAACAACGGGAGCATATTCTTCATAAAAATACTATTTTCTCATATCCAAATAAAGCCATTGGAATATCAGTAGGCTGAGGATTAAAAAATTACTAACTTCATGTGTGCAGGTCTTTGATGAGAGCTTGAATGAAACAATCTCAGGAAGGAATTAAAAATTGATGTAGATACACAAATTTATCCATTTCATAAAAATGATAAATATGCATTTATACAATTTCTAACTGCTGGGAAATCTCTCATGCATACATACATATGTGAGAATAGATTGTCTTTAAGATTTCAACTTCTGTTTTTCTCTGTTAAATATCTTAGGAGGTTATGTAAATGACCATAAATGTTTTTCACCTATTTCAAACCTTCTCTCTAAAACTCCAATCTTTCTGGACAATAAGAAAAATGAAAAAGAATCAAACATATGTCTAATAAAAGCTATGCTTACAGCTATGTTGAATAGTTAAATGAAAACACAGATTTCTATAAATACACTCATGTTCCATATAGTAGTGCACACAGGGACTTTTAAATGTATTAGAGCTTCAGTCTGAAAAGCACTTAATGACATACAAAACCACACATGTAGTGGTTGTCTAGTTTAAGCAGTTTTCAGTGAAATCATTAGATATACCTCCCATGACAGCTGTGTTATGGCACAGAGATATCCAAACATAAATGAATTAATTTAACTGGAAACAAAACAGTGACAACACAGAGCTCAACAAAGGTTAATTTTCTTTCCAGGGAAACTCCAGTCATTTAAAGATAGCTCGTATCTCTCTATGGAGTATTGAGATCTGCAGAAAGGAGGCACCAGAAGTCTTCAAGTTCCACGTAAGTACAACTTAAGTGAACAAGTGTCCAGTCTAGATTATTAGCAATATGCACAAATGACCGAAAAAAACCAGAGTGCTAAATTTTAATTGAAGGTGTCAGAGCTGCTGAACACTTTCAGTGTTTACAGAACAATAGTTCTGAAGCAGTGAGAAAACCATTATCAACTTTGGAAACCAGTGTAATATCATTAATAATACCAGGAAACAGTGGGTAATATATGATTCCTCAGAAATAAATACTCCCCAGTTAGAATACAAAAGTGTTAAAAATAATTATTCCTGTCAGTAGAATGGGAAAAGAAAGATTACAAGATAAAGGTTGACGGGAAGAAGAAATCCCTCTTGCAGATAATGAAATTGCAAACAGATTCACATCAATGTATGAAAGTTTCCTCTTTCATCTGAGCTTTAGCTGCAAGCCAGAGCAGATGCGTGTACGCATGCAATACCATTACCCTCACCACTACATACATGGCAACTGGAAGGTTAATGCTAGCACATAAGCTCACCCAGAGAGACACCACTGAACCCTGACATCCAGAGGCTTACTGGGCAGACAGATGTGTGGTTTTAAGCAGTATGGGCTGTGCTTGTTCTCATAGTGATAAAATTAAGGAAGCAAGCCTCAAACTAGAATGTGATTTGAATTTCATTCCAGAAGATGATGACACGATGGATTTTTCATTTGACTTTGTTTGCATTTTAAATTGAAACTAGCGATGATGTTCCTTACTCTTTCTTGAAAAATAGATTCCATAATTCTTAATATATTCCTTGGTCTGCAATAACACTGGGAGTCATTCACCTTTCAGTGGTTAATAGCAAGGCTTTCTCAGTGATTTCTGAGAAAATCACTGACAAACTTCTCATTTCCAAAGACCATGCCTGACAGGGAGCAGTGGGAGGGCCACCTCATGAGGATGGAGATCTGGGGGCCAAGGGGCTGGCAGGGTCATGGCTTTGCCAAGGGGATGAGCCCACCACCACAGTGACCCCAGCCCAGCCCTGGAGTCCCAGGCCTGAGTAGAGCTCATACATGAAGGGAGGGGACCACCAACGAGGCTACTCCATTTTAGAAAAGAAATTATGCAGTTTAATCCTAATTCTCTGGGTCTGTGTCAACAGAGAAAGTCAACTGCGTTCTCTGCACTGTAGATAACAGTTTTCATGAGTGGATTTTTTTTTTTTTGCTAAATACAAGCACTTATCTTTGCTAATTATTATTTTTGCATAGATAACTTTATTTGTGACTTGACTAGTAAAACTCTAAGGAGCTGGACCATCTGGAGACCAAAGTTAAAATTACATTCCAGAGTTAAAATGCTCTGGGAGTTTGTTCCAGATGGGTTGCTTAAAATCAAACTGCTGGAGGAAAAACTGCCAGAAAACAGGTCACTTGACACATGCAACCTTTGTGATAAATGTTTATTTAAATTATCATTTTCAATATTGCATTTTAAAGGCATGAAGAGTGTTGTTTGTGAAGCAGAGCTAGTGAGAAGAGGACCAACTTGAGTTAATTTTACTGTTATATCCTTTCTGAAAGGGACCTGAATTAAGATATTTTCTACTTCTACTTATTACATGTTGTTTTAAAATATTTGTGAATTTATATTTACAGAAACAGGCCTGAAGAAGTTGAAGTAAATAACTGGAGTGGTAGCAAAATATGTCCTGCAATTTCCTGTGTTGCTATGCCATGTTCTGTAAAAGTCAAATGATGTACTGTTTCATAATCTTAACTCAATTTCATCTTTTAAAGATGAATTCTTTCATGGAACTGAGAAAAGTACTCTGAAACTGAACAGAGCATACCAGTACAGCATATGCATGGGAAGCGGAAAAAGCTGAAGGCCACAGTGTTTCTCAGAACATGAAGAGCAAAGATTTGTCCCTCATTTAGCACCTGAGGAGTTGATCTAATAGTCAGATACGATGTTGAACATCTGCAGCTTCTGTGGGAGGCTGGTGTTGGTTTACTTTGATAAGGCTGGTAAAAGGTGGTCTCAAGAAGTGGCCCAGTCTTTAAAGACTCATAAATTAAAGTTGTTTATATTAATAGATTCCACAGTAATAATTTGAAGTAGGAAAAAAATATGAACTGAAATTGTCAAAGTCAGGAAAATTAGCTCTTACTCAATGTTTGCCATTTTGGGACACATTTTAGTTGTTTCCCAAGGTTCAAATATTTGTAAACACTTAATTAAAAAACTAGAAAAAATATTTACTCCCTTTATTTAATCATTACATCTGTCAGTAGGGAGGCAGACAATCAGTCTCTGTAAGTTGCTAGGTAACTTCTTATTTGACTTAGTTTACTGAGCTGAAATGAGAATTAAAGACATTGAATACTATACAAGTACAATAAGGAAATATAATAAAAAGGATGGCTTATTAGGAGCTTGGGTTTGTCATGTTAACATGTAAAATACATACAATGAAAGCTTCTCAGTTACTACTGTCCTCATTAAGAGACTGAGATATGTAGAATATAACCTCAGGGGAGGGTTTGCTATGATGATAATAATAATATTAGGTCATGCAAGAAGAGCTTGGTATAGAAGGTAAATACCTATTTAAATGACAGAAAATAAATCTGTGAACATAACTTTGAAAATTTATGGGAATTCCAAAGTGCATCTGAGAATCTTATTTTCTTCAGCCACAGAAGCTGACAGCTTCCAAAATTTCTGATTATTTCCAGAGGGAAAAACTCTGGAAAGTTGGTTATTGTACCTGTAGACTATAGCAGGAAGATCATCAAAATGCTTTCTAATATAATGGCAAAATTATACATACATACATAAAACTAAACTGCTTAGTTCTTGAAGGCTGGCTGATTTTTTCCTGCCCTTGACTCACCCAGCAGCATTTCTCTGTCACAGGTGCCTGTTAGATGGCTGCATCTGACAGTCTGTCTGTTGACCTCACTGGAAGTCAAATTAGACCCTGGTACTTCCAGTAAGTAGTTCCAAGATAATGTGACATCAGAAAACATAAGGTTTCATTAAGCTGGTGATAAAAACCTGTGCTTGAAGGCTGTCAATGGAAAAGCCATCTTTTTGTTCATAACTTTCATAGAAAGGTAGAGATGTTTACAATGCCTGCAAAGCATAATTTACATTATATTGTATGGGATTTTTTTAGTTTCCTTTCCTTTTTTTGATACATATCACATACTACCATAAATATTGCATAAAACTGATAATACTTGATATTTCCAAATGTCTGAGGTGAAACTTTTCAGAAAGAACATAGGTACTCCCAAGAAACTATCTCCTTAGTTTCTAGTATATTTAGCCTACTACAATTTACAGAAGAATGTTTAAGTATATTATGATAAAAACACTCAGAAAACCTGTTAGTTCAGTGCTAGTTCAATTTAAAAGAAAGAGGTGCGAAGTACATACTCTTTAAATCTCAAGTCTGCGTTCTGACTGAGGTAGCTTACTCATGTTAAACTTCCTAATTGTCAAAATAAAGAATAAGTAGATGTAAAACGACTAATTATGCACTATCTGTAATGTAACCATACAACCGGCAATGTCTTCATTGGTGCTAGGTTGCTACACTGACAGCATCTGCTTCCAACAAGAAATGGTGCCATATGTCATGGGAAGATAATGACTTACAGAACAGTTCAGTATAACTCTTCTTTCCTGTCTTCACAAGCTATAATCCACATGAAGGAGTTAGAGAAATAAGACTCATCTGCAAGACTTCATTATAAATAACTCTTTTATAACATATGCTTTGCTGAAGCACACAAATCCCCTGGCTTCTGTGAGCGGCTCAGTGAATGGGTGAGCTGTATATGACTTTCAGAAGCCATTTCTATGATTGCTAGCCTGTATCATAATCATACACCAGAACCACTGGGGCCTGAAACAATTTCCCATCTATTACCTCTGCATTGTAGATATCCTACATCACAGTGTGTCATAGTAATATACAGGATGCATGGGGTGAGGATGAGAATATGCTTAATCAACCTATTTTCATTTCCTGTGCAAAACATTTAGTTTCAAATAATCAAGATAGATAGAGCTAAAAGGCTGGTTTGCTAAAATTGTCTAAGAAGGTAAATAATTTCTAAATCCACTTTTGTCTACCCATGGCAGTTTTCTGTCATACTTTTTCAGGCAAAGCTTTTTTCTTTTTATCATTGGAAGAAACACCACCACTTTCCAGTTCTATTTGAGCACATTTATGCTATTAAAAGGCATTATTTTCATAGGAACATTTGTCTTGCAACTCTTTATATATAAGAATAGTATTCTGGGTTTTTTACATTTACTTCTTTCCCTTAAAATTGATACATCCATTTAAAAAAGCCTTCAGCATAAAACCAAAGAGAGCTAATGTAAAACAATTAGTAAAACAAAATAATAAGTTATAAAAGCAGAATCAAATGAGAAGAAAATACACCACTAAGGGTCACGGATGATTTACAGAATCACAGAATCGCTCGGTTGGAAAAGCCCTCTGAGATCATCACGTCCAACCACTCCTGTCTACCCCCTAAACCATATCCCTAAGTACCTCGTCTACCCGCTCTTTAAACACATCCAGGGATGGTGACTCCACCACCTCCCTGGGCAGCCTGTTCCAGCTTCTGACGACCCTCTCAGGAAAGAACTTCCTCCTTATCTCTAACCTGAACCTCCCTTGGCACAGCTTGGTGCCATTTCCCATTTAAGATCAGTACTTGTCACTGTTGCAAACAACATTTATATTTATGCCAAAGACATACACCCAGCTCAAAATATCTGTGAAAATCTCCCAGAAGTCAGAGTCCTTAAACACATTAAGATGGTTGATTTTTAATTTTCATTTTTAAGCATATATAAAATCTGTATTAAGACAAAATCAGTAACATTTTATACTTTATCATCAAGAAATTGGGGAGATTTTCCCCTGCTGTAGAACATCTCGTATTTATCACATACTTGGCTACACACACTGATGAAGAGACAAGATGTGTTTCTTCTGATATTCTGCATTTCTCATATTGTTAAACAGATACTGGAGTCCACAGAAAACGAAGTCCATAAACTGTAAACATAAACACATAATGGGAGTGACCTCTGGTGTCATCAAGTTCAGGCTGATTTTGTGCTGTTCCATTCCTTATCTTGGAGGCACTGCTGCTACACCTCAATGTATTTCCTAACGGTATTGAACTCTCAATACCAGTCGAGGGTTTTGTGAGCCTCTGATGCTATGAGGATGGGATTATCCACTTCTGATGATTAAAAAACTTCTCATTAAGCACTCAAATATATTCATGGCCAGTGAATATTCTTCACGATTATTCACAGGCACTGAAAGTTTTAAAGTAGGCTTATACGCAAATAATTTAAAATAGCAAGTAAACAACTTGAAAATATCTTGATTTACAAATAACAAGAAATACCAGAGGTATTTCTCAGTATCCAAACTTATAGCTTTGCTTTAGAGAGCAGTGTGCTAAATGTTATTCAAAGCAAGTTTCTGGTGGATTTTAAGGAACACCGTCTTCCTCAATGGAAATAAACTCCACAATATTTTGTTTCTTTTGTAAGATTTATTAGGATATATATATAGTTAGTTACCCTGGCATTGAGATTTTTCACATTTTAATTTCATGTTTCTAATCTATTGTTTCTAATTGATGTTTCTCATGGGTATTTCTGTAACACATCAGACTTCAATAATGATGAATAGCCAAAGGAAAAGAAAATCACTCAACAAAGGATTCAAAATGTGTGCTGCGTTCACTTTTTTTGTGAATGACCTGATGCAGAGAGTGTAGAAAAACATCTGATCTAAAATTACTGAATCAGTGTATTTTGCCAGACTATTCACTTCTTCGTAAGCACCCCTAAGTTCAGTCACACTGTGGAGTCTTACAGGGAATCACTCAAAACACCTCTCCATAATTTTTTTAAGAGTCAAGTGAAGGAAAAGAAACGGAATTATGAGAGATAGCAGGCTGCTGCTTCTGCTGCTTTTGGAGCGTGTTCAGAGAAGAGCCACAAGGATGGTGAGGGCTCTGGAGAACAAGCCTGATGAGGAGCGGCTGAGGGAACTGGGCTTGTTTAGCCTGGAGAAGAGAAGGCTGAGGGGAGACCTCATCACCACCTACAACTGCCTCAAGGGAGGCTGTAGAGAGGTGGGTGCTGGTCTCTGCTCCCAGGTGATGGGGGATAGAACAAGGGGAAATGGCACCAAGCTGTGCCAAGGGAGGTTCAGGTTAGAGAGAAGGAGGAAGTTCTTTACTGAGAGGGTCGTCAGAAGCTGGAACAGGCTGCCCAGGGAGGTGGTGGAGTCACCATCCCTGGATGTATTTAAAGAGCGGGTAGATGAGGTACTTAGGGATATGGTTTAGTGGGCAGACAGGAACGGTTGGACATGATGATCTCAGAGGTCTTTTCCAACCGAGCGATTCTGTGATTCTGTGATAATTCACTTGTATTCCTAAGGCACAGCAGTTAACAAACTGGATGAGGAGGGTCTGATTTTCATTACTCTAGAAAAAACTTTCTGAAGAAAAGTTGTCTATAATTTAATGTCCCCTCACATTATTTTGTTGTGGGGAGGGGGTGTGTTTCTAACCTTTAGCCACTTTTCAATGTTTTATAGGTTTTTTTTTCTATTTCATTATTGGTATTAACCATTTATTTAAACCACTGATAAATTCCTGAAGGGGAAAAAAGAGCCCAACAACTCTTCTATAATTTCTTCTGTTACTGATGGCAGACTGACTGACTGAATGCATATCTGCATGCATTTGCTCTGTATAGTAATTGAAGGAACATATTGTAGTTCTATTGCAAAAATAACTTGCAGCAACAAATCCTTCTGTATGTTTTCCATCAGAGGCCTCATTTATGTAATTACTTATCTTCAGAAACTCTGCTAAAAATGGAGACAGCAAAGGATAATACTTTTTTTTAAAGTGATCTGAAATACTGTTTAATGCTGTTTCTTCTAGATTAGAGAAACACTGATAATGCTTTAGCTATATTAGCTAGTTAACTTGACAGTATTTGTGAGTTTGGGTTTTATCCTTTATTAAGTACTGGTTTTCACTTGACTGACTTTTTGTTTTGTATCTATATTTGAAAATGTTTAACTTCCACATTATAGTCTCACAGTAAGTTAAAGCACGTCTTGTCAATTGACATATAACTAAATGTCGTGGTTTAGGCCCAGTGCATAACCAAGCACCATGATGCCCCAAAAAGGGCCAGTCAAAATAAGGACTGGGAGGGTTTCTCACCACTTAAACAGGCCACAGGCAAAAGACAGACTCATCGTAAGGAATAAAAAACAAAAACGATTTTAATTTGTTATCAACAACAGAGCAGAACAATGGGAGATACAACCAGATCTGAAAATCAAAACACCTTCCCCCCACCCCTCCCTTCTTCCCGGGCTCAGCTTTGTTCCCGGTTCCTTCACCTTCTCCCTCCCCCTTTGGCTTGAGGTGCAGGGGGATGGGAGTGGAGGTTGCAGTCGGTTTTCACACCATGTGCTCCTCAGGAGTAGGAAGGCTCTGGCCAACCTCTCTCTGCTTCCACATGCGCCCCCCCACCCTTTCCATAGGGGAGAAAGTGCTCAAAAGTCCAATCTGGGTCTGCCCATGGTCACAGTTCCCTCACACACGAACTGCTCCAGCACACACTGCCTGGAGTCACGGCTTCTTCAGGGGCAGCCACTGCTCACGTGGCCCTGCCCCACCGGTGAACTCTACGGGCTGCAGGCAGTGGCCCCGACCTGGCTCTCGCCACGGGTTGCAAAAGGGGAACATGGGCTCTGCGTCCTCCTCCCTCTCCTTTCCTTCAAACCGACCTTGGTGTTCTTCAAAGTTGTTCTCCTCGGGCCCCATTCCTTTCTCCACTGCAGGTCTCTTCTGATGGTTCTGGAGTTCCTGGCTCTCTCTCTTTTTATATCAGGATGAAGCTGCAGCGGGACTTAAGCTTAAGTTGTGGTCCAAGCCCAGCTGGACAAGGCCGGGGCCGCACCACCCGCCCCTGGGGCCACGCTGGTCAGGGTCGGTCCCAGAGAGAGAGCGAGGCATGCCCTGCACCCCCCTTAAATCCATGAATTCACAGGGGTGCTGATTGGCTTGGCCCTGGTCAGAGATGGGTCTGACAAAGGCAAAGGGGGAGCTTTTCAGGTAGCTTCTTAAAAGGCCATCTCCATAGCCCTTCCCCCATTGCCAAAGACAAAACCAAAAACCCCTCACAGAAAACCCAATATACTAAAGAGTGATTCTCTGGGACACTCCTTCAGACAATTTCTTCCAGAAACCAAATGCTCAGAACTAAATGTCTTTTAAAGAGTAGAAATGATCCTGTGAATACAATTTGGGGCATATGGGAATTTTCTAGTAAAGTAGAGCAATGGCAGATATTCCTGTGCTTCCCACTATCCGAACTACAGAGCTGCACATCCACCTGACATAGAAAGATATGAGCGACAGGTAATAAGGAGATATAATAGAAGTCCCCATACTTGCTAGAAGAGACGTGCTTTTCAGTGTATGAACAGTATCTGCATAGATAGTTGGAGTTTAAAAAAAAAAGTCTTTTTCTGTATATGTTATCCTTTGGACTATATCCAGGGCTTCTCTGATATGTCTGATAGTTGGATCTTTGTGGTGAGGGAGATAAATTTGGTTACATATATCTTTTTGTCTATGCTACAGAATAAGGGTATTCAAATGAGAGATAGAGCGGGCTCAGAGATTGTGCCGGTTAAACAGGCTTTGAGATCTGAAAATAGATATTCTTCTCTTAAATCTCACTGGACCATCTACTCTAAGGTGAATACTCTGGCAGAATCTTATCTGTAAAATTTATGAGCACATAGGACTATTTAAAACCAAGAATAGCCAGCCAGTACAATAGTGATTAAGTAACTGATGATGTTACGTTCCTGGATGTATAAGGAAATATTACTGCAATCTGTAGAGCAGAAGCTATGTAATGTTTACCAATGGTCAATACAGATACCACAGAGTTTGCTTAGAGAAAATTCAAACTGTAAATACCAATATGTACTAAGACTGCATTTAAAATGAGACTCAAGAACAGAAACAAGAAGAAGAAGATCTGAAAATCAGACTGGGTTTTGATAAATTTGGTTGATTGATGCTTGGATTGCTGCAATATCAATTGCAGTGGAAAGAACATGGAGGGATATACAGGCAAAGACCTTGAACATGTGAGGATTGGTGCCATCCCAAAAAGTGTACTTACACTCTCCATGGAGGAAGAAGACAACAACATAAGACTAAAAGTATGAGAACTCAAACATGCCTTTCTAAGCATGTGCAAGAGAAGCATGAACTAAGCACTGTCATATCTGAGAGAAATGCAAGCTAAGAAATGCACATAATAATTTTCTTTACTCTTCTTTTTCTTTCCTTCTTGCTTTATCTCTTCTTTTTCTCTCTTTTTCTATCTTTCTGCCTGTGTAATGTGGAATACATGTATGTTTGGTCACTTTTGTTCTCCAGCTTCATAACACCATGAAGACTGTATATGAGCACTTAAATATCCCACTTTAGTAGCTGGGTCCAAATCTGAATACATATCTATGGCTTGGACCCCTGCTGCTTAAAGCTATTTGCACTCAGATCAAATTGTGACCCCCAGAAATGGAATTATTTATGTTGAAAAGCATTGAATAAAATAGTTATAAGGCTATTGTTACAAATTAGAAAAACTGTGATGTAAATATGATTACACAGTATAAATCAGATAAATTCTACACAATCTGTGTTTCTTTAAAGAAAGACAAAATTATTTTGCTTCTGACGTACATATAAAAAGAATTTCAATAACACTGTCTTTTCAGACTTTATTGTTGAGGGATACAAGGAAAGCTTTTTCCTGGCTGTAATATTTTCTTTATAAAAGCATTATTTCAGACAAAGTAAGCTTGGCTCATTTAGAGTCCCCACTACAGAGAGTTAAATTTTGAATGGTATTTTGAATGTTTTTGATTACCTAGAGGAATGATATCCCAGTTTATGAGATCCCAGCATGGCTTTATTTTCTGGACAACTCAGTTATTCTCTCATCCTCTGACCTTATTACAATATTGTTTTTTCCTTCTCTTCACTACACCATTCTGTGAGAAAACGATATATAAATTTAATACAAATCTAGTTCACATACAGTATATGCAACTTATTCAACTTCACAAGGCATAAAAATAACAATTTCTTTTCCCTTATACCTTAGTTCTTATTTTCGTACAATATTATCCATGTGTTATGAATTCCCCTACAGTGAGCTTATAGAAAAAAAAATTAAAATCCATTATGTCCACATCAACTATAGGATAAATTTCTTGTTTCCTGGGTCAGCTTGTGTTTTTTCTTATAATGTATCAATTTAAATGCAGATGGCCAAGGAGGAGAAAAAAGTATTTCTTCTCTTACATTGTACATATCCACAGTGACGGTGAGATGGTTCAGACATTGTAAAGTGTGCTTCTCTTTTGGTCAGGAAGCTTTGAGTGGTTTCAGATACCTGATCTGTTTCTCTCCATAACCTTTTAGTTAAGAAGAGTGGAAGCATTTTATAAGTCTGATAGAATTACAGTAGATAGTTGCTAAGCTAAAATCAGCCGTGGCATGAATTGGTTAGATTCAAATATACTACTACTACTACTACGACTACGACTACTACTACTACTACTACTACTACTACTACTACTACTGTATCAGGGAAAAAAATTAGTCTAATGGGCTGCCTTGATTTATATTAAGAGGAAGTCAAATTGTTACAGCATCTCCTCCTTATTTGTCTGTTAGAATACTTGGACAGCGTGTGACAATTTAAGCCAACACTAAATTAACACTGTTCATAAAACAAGGAGGAATTGAAACAAAACTAGACCGAGGTACGTGTAAGAGTTTGGTTTGGTTTTGAATTTGGTTTTGAATTCTTCCAGTTTTTGTATCTGTAACTGCTGATAGCTGTATCTATAGTCGTCTTCTAGGCCAACATTTTCTCTAGCAAGCATTCCATATATCTTAGGGCTAAGTTATATATTCTGAAGTTGAGGTTACTTATACCTCAGTCTACAGATCATTGCAACTACTCTGGAGATAACTTGACATTCACAGAATCCCAGAATTATTGAGGCTGGAAAAGACCTCCGAGATTACCAAGTCCAGCCTACAACCTAACACTACCACATGGACTAGACCAGGGCACTAAGTGCCACATCCAGCCTGTTTAACACCTCCAGGGATGGTGACTCCACCACCTCCCTGGGCAGTCCATTCCAATGCCTGGCCAACCTCTCTGTGAGAAAGTGCTTTCTCATATCCAGCCTAAACCTCCCCTGGTGCAGTTTCAGGCTATGCTCTCTCGTTTTGTCATTACTTGCCTGGGAGAAGAGCCTGACCCCCACCTGACTACAACCTCCCTTCAGGTAGTTGTGGAGAGTGTTAAGGTCCTCTTTGAGTCTCCTCTTCTCCAGGCTAAACAACCCCAGCTCCCTTAGGCTCTCATTATAAGACTTTCCCTCTAGTCCCTTCACCAGCCTCATTGCTCTCCTCTGGACCCGCTCCAGCACCTCAGTATCCTTCTTGAAGTGAGGGGCCCAGAACTGTACACAGTGTTCGAGGTGAGGCCTCACCAGTGCTGAGTACAAGGGGAGAATAACATCCCTAGCCTTGCTGGTCACACTTCCTTTGTTATGCTTAATTTCAAATCTTCATAAAACATATGAAATTACTCAAAGTTTGGTGGGGTTTGTTTTTCTGCTTTAACTTTTGCATGTAATGGCTTTGTTTCATATAAAAGCATGTATAATATAGGTATAATATATATTTACATGTATGCATGGAAACAATTATATGGATTCAATATGATTCAGAATGTGAGATGCGTCTTTAGCATCCTCACAATTACTGGGTTTATTTTCATGTTTAATATGTAGACCTACTTTCTGTTTTTAAAGGCATGCTGATTACAGGTAAAACTCTGCAACAATGTTTTAATGGAGAAGCAATCTCCTTTGAATGGAGAAAAACAACAAACCAAACCAAACAAACACACCCAAAAATGGCTGTGGATCAACTCTCACTTGGCAGTTGAAAGAGTTGGGACTCTGTTCACTCTTTTTGTTTGTTCTCTATTTTCTGCAGTGAATCTGTCAGGCAAGTATCTCTTCAAGTTCTGAAAGGGCAGAGAGATGTAATAGATCCTATTCAATCTTCCCCTCGCCCCTGTCTGAAAGTAATTTGGAAATATTAAAGGCATAACATCTAGTAGAATTTCAGAAGGTTTCTGCCGAAACTTCTGAATCTGCAGGCCTCGCTCACTCCTTGGGTGGCATTGATTGTGCATGGTATGATGAGCAGAGTGAGATGAATATGCTACAAAGAGAGGGAAGAGATACGCAGAGATTTCAGCAAACCCAAAGCCAGGTATGTTTTTCTAGTGATTCCAGACATAGCTGTAAGCAAAGCTAAATACAGGACTGTACCATTCTACAGCTAGGAGGTCAACATTTGAAGAACTTCAAGACAGTCTTAATGAGATAGGCTTCTCTATAACCTTGTCTTGGTGGTTTTACAACTAGAAGAGGGAACTTACCCTTGACTATGACCTGAAAAGTAAGATGCATCAGGGCTGAATACAAGTGACAGTATTGGACCTATTGTGAATACATTAATATTTTTAGCAGGTCCCTCATATGTCAGGAGGAAGATGTCTACTACCTCAAGGCACTGACAGCTTGAATTAGACAGACAATGCAGTTGCAAAAAATTAATGTCTTAGGTAAAACCCAGGGAGGTCAAAACGCAGCATGGTGAGTATAAGTTATCTTACTTGGCTGGTAGACTTCATGGAAGAAATAAGTTTGTATGTGGGCTGACTCTTCTAATTCTGAATTCTCAGACCTTGTGAATGCTTATTTATCTGCTAACAGACTGCAGGGATTTGGCATAGTAGCTACAGCATAAAACTGAAAAGTAATTGAAATAAATAAAGTACTACCTGGCACTATCCTTGTTTATTCTATGCATCTGATATTAACAGTCTGATGTCTTATGCTCATAATACATAATAAGAAATGAAAATGTCATAAAATCAATACGTTCTAACAGCAGAGGGAAATGTCACAAATTATCCCATTCTCATTATAGTTTTCAGCCAGTAATTTCACAAGCCTTCAAGGGATTAGGAAAGCGGAGTATAATTTTGCTCTACACTCAGATGTCAGTTTTATTGTCCATGATCTAGGCAGTGAAGGTTCTCTGCTCAGGAAGAAGTTAGAAATCAATTGTTTTGCCAATGAGATTCTTTTGTGAGGTTGTTAGTTGCCTTTGTGAGTGTGAAACTACCAAATTCTGTGACCTTGCTTAAATTACTTTGACATACAAAATTACACTCTCACCCCCTATGCAGTACAGAAGCGTGCTGTATGCACATAAGGAATGTAGAGCTGTGTAGCTAATGAATAAAATGTACATGTTCTAAAGAAAATATATGAATTAATTATATATCATATAGCAGATCTCATAACTCTTCTATGTTTTCCTAGGAGTGTTTTGTTTGGTTTTTTTTTTTGTAATTAGGAATTAGAGTTTAATTGACCCTGCCTAGATAAGAATGAGCCTGGAAGAACTAGTCTGCTATAATCCCAACGATAGCATTTGCAAATCTAGTACCACTGCTGTGGTAGTGGACGTTCCAGCTATATTAAAGTGAAGCTCAGAACTGTGGTGTCATCTGTGCATATATTACCAAGTTGATTCACTTGCTGTTTTACTGCTGATCCTAGTTCTCTGACGAGTTATGCTGCACACATGTTAGCTTGTATTCAAACTGCTTTGGAGACAATCAGGCACAAAATATAAGGAATTCCAGGGTCTGCTGTCACAGACAATGTGGAAGGCCAAGCCCATCTGCATCACTTGGCTTGACAACAAGGACTTGTAGACATAATAAAAGCAGATGCAGCCATTCATTTCACATGAACCAGAACCCCAGGATACTTTATATCACATTAAGAAATCTTAGGAAAGACATTCTGTGGGTGTCGAATATATGCTATGGGACACTATGCACATCAATGATTCTTTCACCAGAAAGGTGAATCACAGTAATTAAAAACAAAACAAAAACAACAACAACAAAACCTACAACCCAGACATAACACCCCGCCATAAACAACAAAAAACCCCAGACTTTGCGGGTAGTTCTAATTATGGCTATACGTAAAATATAAACTGTTATTGCAGTGATTTGGAAAAGGGTAACACCATTTGGCTAAACTTCAAAAACAAGAATGAGTGAAATGTGAGTCTTTCATAGTGAAATGTGTCCAGCTTTGATACAGAGTCCAATGCACATATTTTTACCAAATACAAATATCACCCCAGACTACTTTGTCGAAATATGAACTGTTGTGAAATAGATAGAGGTAAAAGAACATAATGCATAAAAATATAAATAGGCTGTGATTTTTTACAGTATCCCTTTCCCAACAGAATTTTATCTAGAGAATGTAGTACTTATTAGATTGTAGGGCTCTAGCAGTTCAGACAGTTGCATAGTGTTAAAATAATTTGGATGAGATCACAGATTCTCTGTTAGGGAAAGGCTCAATGGTTTACTACAGAAATAATTCACACAGTTCATCTGAGACCTCTAAATAACTCTGAAGCTCAATAAAGCATATTATTTATTTGAAAAGCCCAGTTCCCAAATAAAGGATAGATTAATAAAATATACATTGGATTATATTTTTTTTTTAAATAATGTTAAAGTACATTGGAAGCTGAAGCCAAATTCAATACCGCAGTCCTTACTGTACATCACATGGTCACTCTCCCTTTATTACAAAGATGGTGTCTGATCTGTCAGGACAGGAAGCATGTCTCACTGCCCAGGGCTAGCTGTGCATGTCAGGCATGCTTCTCTTTAGGGTAAAACCACAAGCGTGCTACTCCTCTGTCCTACCAGCTATCTGACGGGAAGGAAGAAACACTGCATCCTGCAGCTAGTAACCTGAAGTGAA
The DNA here is from genome assembly GCF_000695765.1 of Mesitornis unicolor. Lineage (NCBI taxonomy): Eukaryota > Metazoa > Chordata > Aves > Mesitornithiformes > Mesitornithidae > Mesitornis > Mesitornis unicolor. Next base: position 17,666 of record NW_010183610.1, read on the forward strand.
TAGTCAGAGCATACCTGGATACGTCTCTGCTCAAAAGTTTAACTGTAGCAAGAGAAGCAAAGGAAAACTAACAAAAACTGTTCCGCTGTATTTAATAGACTCTTTTGTTAGCACAGAATACTGAAGAGTCAAATTCAGATCTCAGTCCACCCACACTGAGGCACTTAGTTTAAAAAGATGAACACAGTCAATAACCTGGACTATGCCTGTAAGAATACAGACTAAACTCTCAGAGCGGGCTAGAAGAGCTGACACCTCCAATCCCATTTTTTTCATTAACAAATCTGAAAAAAAATATATTCGTCAATCATTTCTGATACTATGCACTTAGAATGCATGAATGAGAAACATTATCTCAGCAGAGATAACTATAGCATTGAGAAGAATGGCTCACGATAAAGATCAGATGAAAATGACAGCTGTTATTGTTAAATTTACTTCTTATGTCTTTCTAGTTAAAAATTACATCTTGTTTACAAACAAAAGTAACTCACCAGCTGAGAAAAAAAAACCAACAACAACTTTGGTTTTATTTATTTGAGAGGAAATCTTTCCTTTCAAGTTTACATTTTTCTTTTTTTTATTGGTTCCAGATCACTCTCTTTTGTTTTTATTTCCACATGGGTTCTCTTCAGATATGTTTGCTTGCAAGGATTTATGTGCCACTATATATAAAAAAAAGGTCAGAAAACACACTCTAATGGAGGAGATTTATGCTTTTTCTCTGGAATATGATTCTATAAGTTATTGAAATCAGTCCTGGAAGACATCCCACTTTTGGTTCTGTCCAAGACTTTTTATGGAGATACCCCCTGGTATGTATTTAATCTATCAAAACTTTTATGGGCAATGAAAGGCCATTTTGCGTGAAGGAGAAAAGGAGACAAACAATTTGTCTCATTATGGATATCTCCCTTATATGCAGGTGAGTGAAATCTAGGCCATAATACAATTTTGCCACTGGCTTTAATTTCACATGGTGCGCTTGACAACCATTTGTGCTGCTTGACAAGCCAGTCTCCTTGATGCGATTAGGAAGATATGGCACATAATAGAGCTGGCCTGCATTACAAGGACATTTATATGACGTAAATTCTTTCTGAGTGAGGCAGAGCTACCTCAGGGCAACTCTGCTGCATCCTTCAGGAATGCTGGATTTTTTTTTCCTTTAATCTCAGTTTTTAGGTTGGATGGTTTGTTGTTGTTTGTGGGGGTTTTGTTTGTTTGATTGTTGTTTTTTTTCCCTCAGACACTTGGAAGCGCATCAAGTCTGGAAATCATGCCATTTCTGTGACCCTTAGATTCTAAACTAAGTAAAGTTTGGATTTCCTCATTTCTCTATATCAGTTTCTTTCCCTTCCTCTGATTGCATTAATGATATTAGAGTTTTTCTTTCGCACGATAACCCCAGGATTTATCAAACAAAATGTCGTTTAAAGGGTTTGGGATTTGAGTTCTGAATCTTGTTGACGTTCTGAAAGTATTCCAGCTGAATTGCTGACATTAATCCTTAGCAATCATTCAAATCTTAATGATGTCAAGCAGTTAATGAACAAAAAGGTATAGCCCAGCATTTGAATGATGCAAGCAGTAACAGTAAGGTAAACGTGATTTTCTCAAAGTAGAAGGACTTGATGGCTCAGTTATGGCCCAAATGTGGTGATTTTGTTTTCTTTGAGCTTGCTTTTGAGTATGACTCCTGCTGCACATTAAAAATACATAATTTGTATGTTTAATTTCAACATGGCCAACACCTGTAGAACATGGTCTGACTGGCTGTGCAATTGCGTCAGTGCTGTTGCATTGACCTTGGAATTGAAGAGGACCAGCTGTCAGAAAAAGAAATCTTTAATTTCCTTGACTCATTAAATTAAACTCATTTTCAACAAAAATAATAGTGGGTGAATCACCATATGTTCTTGAAATTTAGGAGACCGAGATTTTTAAATAATTAGAGTTCAGAGTTGTTCTTTTGAACTAGAATGTTACCAACATTTCCATTTAACCATTTAAGCTACATTTACAATCCAGTTGGACAAGAAGTTTTGAAACAGCAGAGGAAGGAGGGTAAAGATATCAATGATGCTGGGAATTGCCTACTGTCTGCCTGATAAAAGTAGTAATTTCAGTCATTTAATTTTGAAGCTATTTAGAAGTCAGTAAATGGAGAAAATATTTAAATTACTAAGGTAAATCCATAAGAAAAAATAATATGAGACTGCAGAAATAATTGTGATTTTTTAAATTATTTTTATACTGACCACGGTTCCATAGTGTGTCCTGAAATAAATGTAAGATAAGTTTTAAAGTTGTTGAACATGATACAGTGATTCAAGATGGAAAGGAGATGAGCAACAGAATCTGCTGCAAGAGATTTTAAAAAAAATATCTTGGTAGGAAGAAAATCCAGACAAATAGGAGCACCATCTGTTCTCCTACAGTTGTTCTTATATTCATCACTAAACAAATTATGGCTGCTAAACTACAGATGCACCAACCACATCATGCAGAACATGGATAAACGGGTAGCCTTTGACCCAAAACAGAGTATTTCCCTGTGCCCAATCCTTCCTTTTTTTACTCTACTCATTCTCCTACGAAACTTCAAGATACATAAAAATAGACTCATTGTATTTAAGAACGTTTGAATATTTTTTATGAATTTCTATTAAAAAAAATCAGGTAATGATGGTAAAACTCAGTCTATAATTTAATGAAATTATAAATGTTTGCTGAAACTGAGATAACAAGAAATTGAGAAGTTTCCTTCAGAAGTAAGATAAAGAATTTATCTTAGTAAGAAGTGAGATAAAGAATTTCAGAAAAATACAGATTTGTCTTCTGCCTTTACTATCTGCCTAAATTATTCTTTCTTTTGTATTAATTTGAAGCAACTTTATTGTACCAACTCCTAGAATCATATCCATCATAAGTCATTCAATCCTTTTAGGAGTGTTAGAGGTCTCTACTATGAGATCCATCTTTGAATCATTCTGCTTTCCATCCAAAGATGACTTGGTTGGTGTTCTATGATCAGGAAAGTTTCCTGAAAGCCAGCCACACTGCTCTTTTAAAGGAATACCAAATAGATAACTTTAGATGTTAAATTTTGTATTACTGTTGCTGTCTTAAAGAAAACTTAAATCCCGATTCTACATGCATCCCTAATCAGGATGACTTCTGATCACAATGTGCCTCTGCACTTTTTTTTCTGGGACTGTTTCTCCTCTTATTCTAAGACACTTCATTGTACACCTCATGAGAAATAACAGCAAGATCTGTATGTCACTTCCCAAAGAAATACTCTTGAAGACCTTTTTGTAAGGCATTGCCTTACTAACATAGACATCTGTGCTAATCAGCGCTGAACTTAAGAACAACTGATATTTTTGTTTAATACAAACCCCTGTGGTTTGGGAAGGCTCAGCTTTTACAGACTTCGTTTGCACAGCCTTTGTTTCTTTGAAGTAATCTGTAAGACTTCCCATTGATCTCTTGCTTTTTGTTATGATCACTAAAAGTTTTCCAGAGCGCATTGCAAGTTAGATTGCTGACTGATTTCTGCATAAAACAGAACTGCAGTGAGCTTGACTGTGAAAAAGAGAATAGGTGATAAAGAGAATATTACGTTGCCTCAGATGGGAAGAAGATATGTCAACTTCAAAGATTAAACCAAGATCATTATGCGAGCTTCTTTTGTTAAATAAATGATGTTTAGAAGAACAGAAATGGGAAGCGGAATTTAAAAGTAGATAACATGAAAATAGAGTAATTTGTTACAAAAAATACATTATACAAATCTGCGCATTATTTATTTATTTTAAAACTCAAATTGGGCAAATGTGATATTTTGGAAAAAATAAATTGCACCTTCTAGATTGAAGTGCTATGTGGAGATTAATGGTCTTAGGCACAGCTACTTTAATTTACCTTTATCCTTGGCCAGCAGCATCTTTGCCTTTTTTTTCCTCAGAAGATATTAACTTCTGCTAAACCAACTGGCTAATCTGCTGCATGGATTTTTAATTGTTATTTTTTTTAAAAAGCAAAAACTGCTTATGCAGATTTTTGCAATATCATACAGTTTTAAGTTGATTTATTGACAGTTTCCTCACCTTCATTATGTTGGAAAGATTCTAGCAGAGTGAATAACTAAGGAAAGCAAAATGAAAGTATTTACATGTAGAGCTGGGTGGAGGTGACAGCCACCATAGCAGAAGAGAACTGATGAGGTACCAGACTTCAAAAGACACATTATTTGAAGTACACAATGAACAAGCATTTATTTAAATGAACTTGAAGCATTGTATAAGGCTCATGGAGTTGGAAACAATTTTTATAGTTCTATTTAATAGTCCTATTTAAAGGTCTGCTTACATTCTATGGTCATACTATCCAGCCTTCTGCTCCCCATTCTGTCTTTTCACGAAAAGTTACTTTATCAATGGCAATACCATTTGTCATGCTTCCCTAGTTTTATTTTTGCTGTGCCAACATTTACAGAGGGAAAAAGAGAAGAACAGGCCAGATACTTTTTTTGCTCCATCAACAGCATATACTAATTTTCAGACACAGGTACAAGTAGTAGGAATGGTAAGCAGGGATGCCAGCAATTGTGTCAGGTGACTGCCATGGCATGCTAACCTATGTGATCAGTGGACATCAGCATGACACATCTTTTGGCTGGTACTACAAAAGGTCTAGAGGTAGCAGTCATGGCTTAAAAAAAACAACCAAACAAAAAAAACCACACCACCAAACCCAACCAAACACACAAAAGGGTACCTTACCACTGTCACATTGTGATCTACTCTTGTTAAAATTAGTATAAGCAAGGCCTGTCTCACTTGTGCAATGACAGTCATCTGTAAATTTCAGAATTAATTTAGTTTAGGTTCAGTAAAATGGTATCTATAAGTGCTTCTGGATTAATTGAGAACTACACAACAAAATATCAAGAAACACTCAGCAACTATGTATGCTATGTTGAAGCTTAATATAGACACACTCTAAACAGGAGGGAGCATATACTTCGGTACATATGTTCAATGAGTAAAATACTGCACTGGTCGTTAAGAACTGTGCCATTTTGTCTGCACATAACCTCACAAGTTGTTCTGATAATTGCATAGTACAGGTTGGGTGCACTCTACAATACTCCTTGGAGCAACAATGGCATCTGTCTTCAGCTTCAGAGCTGCCTGATTTGTGGTGCTATCAATCTCTTGTGTGCTTATACACATACATACACATGTACATACATACATAACTAAATATGTGGGGAATTACAGAAATCCTATACAGCTCAGTTTAGATGTGTTAGAGGATTTGTAGGGGTTATTTTGGCTTTTCTTTGTTTAAGGACATTTCTTGCAACTTTGCTTCTAACAAAGATGAAATGAAGACATGGACACTAAACAGGTTGAATGTTGAGATAGCTTGTCTCAATAGTATTTAAACACAGAGTATTGGTGCATAAACCACATTCAGGAGATGTACAGAGAATTCTTGGCAATGGAACTAGAAGTCAGAAGAAAATATACCTCTCTGTTCATTAAAGAATCACATTAGATCTACAGTAGGACACACAAACCATGATTATCCAATCTGTTTTCCAAAGACAATGTATGTACTTTTTCTTTCAATTTTGTCTAACTCTGCTCCAATAGAAATGACAACTGGGTTGTTACCATCCTCCAGTTTTCCCATGGGCCAAGCTTTCTCCTTTTTTCTGGGTGAAGCATCCCACATAAGCCATAGTATGTCCAAATTTCGTTTTCTGGCAGTGAAAGGCTAAAGATATGATTGTTGGGAAGCCTCTGAATATGATCATTATTTTACTATCTCTTCTGATTTATTTCTTCTATTTGGAATGAAACCAAAATATTGCTTGCAGTCAAGGAACACTTACTAAGCGACCAATTTACAATTACAAAGAATGCTATTACCACTTATTGGGTCTTCACACTAGCTAGAAAGACAGAACAAAAAAAATATTCTGTCTATAAGGACTACAGTAATTTCACCACTTTCAGTACATTTTGAGCACTGATTTTTTCCTCTTAATGAATTCTTAAACAAATCTCTACAATCCGATGACAACAGGGAGCTTGGAACTGATGCAGGTGATAGATGAGGAGAATGAAATGCAGAATCCCTTTCTTAGCCATGAAGACAAGGTCCAACTGTGCTGATAGCACTTACTGTCAAGGCACAATGCTGCTTCACCCACATTGATTAACTTGGACACAGACTGAAAAGGTTTTCCAGCTCTAGAGGTACTGAAGTCAGTGGGAGCTTTGGGATCCCTGTACTTCACATGGTAATAAGAACCAAGAGCTTTGGCCTCAATAGAGACACTGAAATTTTGGACTGGAACAAAGCAGCTGCCATAAAATCAGAGAGCAGTTCAAAATAGAAATAAGAAAAAAAAAATTCTGTGACTGTGAAGAGCAAATCCTAAGTACTACTTAACATGTCAGAAAGAGAGGAAAAGAAACCAGAAAGAGTAAGATTTATTCATTGCTGGCACAACTTACTAATTACAGTTCCAAGCTGATAGTGCTACCTGTGGGAATTACAATCATTCCTTAGAACTGACAACAGGGAGAGACAAACAAAAGATGCTGGCAAGTTGTAAGAGAGTAGCTTGTTTTTAAAAAATATTCCTACTTTTCATATCTATTTATGTTGTACCCAGTCAATTCAGATGCAAATATATTTATAAAAAAAATACAAAAATATTCTGCAAAAGTCAAATTTTCAGGTCAAAGATTGAAGAGATGAAGGTTGGCACATCCACGTGGTTCTCTTAACAAAGCTTATTCTCTGATATCAAGCCTAATTAAACTACGTACACTGTATATGCACATTGCTGTATGTACAAACATACAGGTTAAAAAATAGAAATATTAAATAATCGATGAAAACATCACCTGGGCAATGAAATGTTTGATCTTCATTTAGGTTAAGAGAAAGTTTGTTGTATGCATTGATTTCTAAAAAGAAGTATTGGTGTTTAGAATTCCAACAGTAATCGGGACACCAGGATACTAAAGACAGAGCTGTGTAGTTACAGTTTGGGGAAAGAGAAGGTAGGAATACGATTCACAATTCATACTCACAACAACAGTTTTCTTCTGCTGAGCCTTGTATGTGCTAGAAGTACGGCAGTCTCCTCAATCAATTTTGTCCTTCTGTTACATTTCTTTCCCTGACAGAATATCCAGATCCTAGAAGTACGGCAGTCTCCTCGATCAATTTTGTCCTTCTATTACATTTCTTTCCCTGACAGAATATCCAGAATTTCCATCTCATCAACTGCTTGATGTTCTGCATCAGAACTTGTAGCAGCCATTAGCCTTGCAGAGGCCCTCAAACAACTTTGGTCAATCAATATAAAACATGCCTAAATATTAATTACTGCATTTAGCCTGCCTAAAATGTACAAAGCTCTTAAAAACTAGTTGTATTGATATGCTGCTTTAGAGTTCTCAAAGGCTAATGCAGTGATTTTAAAACCAGGTTGAATTCTTGTACACAATACCACATCATTTTAAATGCCCCAGTTTTATCTTTTTTGGAAAATGGATTCACCTAAAATACAGGTCTAAAAATGTGCACTCAATCACATCAAAGTTTTTTAAAATATTTTAAAGCATCTTGAAAGGTAGGTTATAATATACCAGAAATCATATTAAACATCACCAAACCAAAGCCCAGAAGTACAACAAAAATCAAAATAGGAATACACAAGCCTGTAGACAGATAAGGTTCAACAAAGCTTAATCTAAAGAAGTATATGTTTACTCTGACAGTCTCTTTCTTCCTTTGCTATTTTTCCTCCTTTTTTCTATTTTTCTATTATTTTTGAAACTCAATCTTCCCCAGTCTTGTCAGGAAAATCACTCAAATATCAAAGCTGTATTTCTATGTCAGTATATTGTTGTCTAGTTATATTTTCTACCTATCCGTATGACAGCTTGTTTGTGTTTCATCATTATTAAAAATGTAATAAAACTCGTAAATAACTTTTTAATTAGGAAAACGGATTGTTGCTAAAATTAGGTATAAAATTTCATTGTATTTGTTAGTCAAACATATCTCAAACTGAGCACCAGAGTGCACTGAGGCTGGCAAGTAGAAAGAGGATCACATTTTCTCACCTTTGGACTCATTATCTTCTGTTTAACGCCATCTAATCTCTGGGAGGATTTTGAATTGTTTCTTATTTTATTTGGAGATAGGTACAGGTAATTAGTAATATAATTTTAGCCTGATTTCTTTGCCATATTTGCTAAAAAATTCAGGGAAAATACATACCAAAAAAATGTGTTCTTTAAAAACAGGTAATTTCTGTTAGGTAGCAATATCCAGGTAAGCATTTCAATTATTAAGAACTTGATAACTGCTGGATGTGGTTAAATCTAACTAAAGGTGAAGAGGAGAGACTGAATGTAAATCACTGACAAAATGAAACAGACTGTACAGTAGAAGGATATTTTTTTTCTCTGATGCAATATATGTAAGGGCAAGTTGCATGGATTTTTCTTCAATTGAGAAAAACAGAGGAAGGTGAAGCAGCTGGAACAATTCTGTATGCCAGCATACTCCTAAATACCACTCACTGCAGCAAGCCAAATCCACTCTGGTTTGCTACCCTTGAACAATACACATAACAATTTTAATACCGAAAATTCCACCATATGTAACAAAGGCAACAGAACTACATTTGAAACCTTTATCTACATGTGCCAGGGATTTAACAAAGTTGAAACAGACTGATAGATTGTAAGGGGTATTTCTTTCTGTTTGGGAAACATTCACAGAAATCCTGACAATTTTAAAGCCACTCATCCTTATGCAAAATTATTAAATATGTAAGGATCATTCTGTCTTGTGGGCTTGACTGAGTAGATCATGTACGCTGTAAAAGAACCAAGCTCAATTCCTTGCTTCTTTCCAAATTCCTCATGTGGAAATAAGTAAAAAAGCCATAAAGGAGCTTAGAGCATTTAAGGTGTGACTTTACTCTATTTAGGTATTTTAATTGTATTCCTTAAAACCATACTCTGCAGCACATTAACTCTATAGGAATCTGAAGTCATTTTCCTAGGAAACTACAGTTCTGCTCCTGCAGATACCTAAAAGTATCTGTCTGGTAAGCACTTGGCTGCTTAGTTTAAGCCAAATCCTTTCAAGATAAGTCAGGTTGGCATTGTTGTCCCTAACCCAATGAAGGGCCAAATGACAGTGTGTGCACTACCGCTACATTTTTGGGTGCAATTTTGCTGACAACAGTGACTGTCTTCCAGCTGAGTAGGTGTTCAAACTGAATCTCAATTCTCACCTCTGCTTGAGAGAAGTCAAACTTGCATCTTTCCATTAAAAAAATAAAATAAGAAATCATGAAAGGTTTGCTTTATATACCCGCTATACTTTTGCAACCAAAGAAAAGCTAGTGAAATACTGTTGCCATAAATAATGTATATAGCATTTGCAGAGATGATAAAGATAGCTATTATCTTAGACTGAAGAGGGAAGCAGAAAGGGAATAGACTGTGCTAAGACGTAGTCTAAGATGCTCTGTTCCACAGGTAACTTTGAAAATATTGAAGAAGCTCAAGCACAGATTCATAGTATCCTGCACACATTTCAAGAGAAAGTGAGGGGATAAATTTGGTGTGCAGGCAGAAATTAGAAACTCATCCCTATGAGCAACCCATAAGACTACTGAAATACAGAATTCCATTAAATGTGATAGCCTGTTAAGTGTTGGCCTTGAAAATTCATAGCAGACTCCTATGAAGAGTCATTAGTTGATTAAAAATAAGTCCACAGTCTAGTAGCTAAGAGAAATCAACTGGCTTGCCATGCTTTTCAAAAGCCAAAGAAAAGAAAATCACTTCTGATAAACAATTCAGCAAGAACAGAATATTTTCCTGTTGTCTCAAGTTACCAACCAAGAAAAAACACACTCTATAACTTTTTTAACACATCTTTCAATTCTGGTGTTTGCCTTAAGAAAGCAACAGCTAAGATGCTTGTATATTTTTCAGAAGCTGAATCCTGTTATCATTTTTATAAGGTCACATGCAGAACAGAGGAAATTGAAAACCCTGTGGAGGAAAAGTACTGTTGCAAATGTGCCGACTCCTATGTAGGTTTGGGATTTCTTTCATTTCTGAATTGATTTGACTTCTTTCTAATACTTTATTCTTGAACATATAACCTTTTTCTTTAGAGTTCTTACTGCTCAAATTACTTGATATTGTAGAAACCATACTTAGATTTGTTTCAGCTGATGTTCAGATTCAAATAGAGAAGACATAAGTCTCTGAGGCATGTAACACCATAAAAACTATCTTCACTTCTCAAATTAGATGAGCGCTAGGATTAACATTTTCTCCAAAGTTCATTGAAAGTCAAGGAATATTTTAGACTTTTTGACTTAGCTTTATTATTTCACTGCTTTTTTTCTGCTCACTACTTCAAAAATTACTCTCTGCTGTGATAGGACTTCAGTTTTCTGCAAAATGGGTTTGCTAGATGCATTCTGCAAAACTATTTACATTTACAAATCCACTCACTGATTATAAATGAGTTTCTTTCACTTACAATCAAGGAAGAACCATGGATTTTCCCAGAGTAGTAATGGCTGTTTGGATATCTTATCAGTCATATTTTGGTTATATTTTTTGAACTAACAAAGATAAACTCATGAACTCTAATGTTATTTGAACGTGTATTAGCTACCAAAGACATAAGAACACACAGTTTGTAAAGCAAAACAAATTCAACAAATAAGCATCAATAATTTAACACCTTTCAATGGCGTGCTTGCTTTTCCTTTTACATCTATAAATGTAAAATAATAAATTTATGTAATGGGATCAAATTTTTTCATCTTGGGAATAGGAGACGATGTTCCGATATACTTTTCCAACATCTGAAGAGACTGTAGGCAACCGAGCACATCCTATATCCCTTTCAAACAATAATGAAAAATTACTAACCCTAAATAAATGTCTATTTCTCACCCTTCTCCATAGTTCTATACAAGGAGTTTGAACAAATAAAAGGTTATTTATAAAGGATTATATCGAGTTATGATCAATACTCATGTAAAATTTAGTATCTGATTTAAAATAGTTTGATACAATGCAAAAAAGTTGAATAATACATGAAGTTCTTCCTCCATGAGTGCTGCTTCACACCATTTAAGATGTAAAGGGTATTCATTTAAAACATAACCCACAACTATTGCAAAATATTTTAGCCTTGAGGAGTTCACATAAAGTTAGAAATTAGCTCCCCCTGAAGCACAGTTAAAAGGAATAATTAGAATCTCATACCTTCCGGAAGGAAAACTGTTTATGCTCTTCAATAATAAAACTTTGACAGGAGTGGTTTTAAATATATAGCATGGGGACAAGCACTACTGAGCATAGCAAGCATATTATCCTGCAGGTTCTGAAATTATTAATGAGCTGCTCAGTCTTTTATTGAATTAATTATAATTAATTAAATTTGCCTGACTCTAGTGAAAGGCAGCCAATAGCTGAAGGGGCAGTTACCACTTGAGGTGCTGATTACTGGATTTGTTAGTCCTTTAGGACAGTCATCCTGCCCAATCTTAGTCAACTAACCATTTGATATCTATTTTTAGGTATTTGTATGTCTTTTCTGTTACTGAAGAGATGCAAACATCTCTAGAAGCTACTTTTTCTCTCTGCATTAGATTTTAATTTAGGAACCTTTAGGATGACTTATCTTCTGGATGTTCTTCACATGTCTGCATTATATATTGAAAGGAAGCTTAGACAGCTGTCTCAAACTACAGTTTAGATGGTTTGTGTTAGCTGAGATAATACAACACCTGGAAAGTGTTGGGAATCTGCTGTGGAACAAACTGGATTTGTGGAGCTATTTTAAACTCAAGCTAATGTAACACTTGAATCTTAAAAATAAATTGCATTGTGTATAAATCCCACCATATCCATACAATGTTAATTGTGTAATTCTGGTCATTTTTTGTCACTTTGCACAGTCCTTTATAAAACTCAATTATTTGAAATTTATAGGAAGTAAAAATAATATAAACGAGACAATTAATAAAGGACCTAGTCTTAAGTTAGACATGCATTTGAGAGAAGTACTCAAGCAGTCACAGAGACTGCGTCAGAAAATATATCCTGTAAATGCTTTTCAGGTTAGACAGAATAAGTCCATTTTATCCTTTCAATATAATGCTATTTCTTCCAATAATGACAGCTGTGGCATTTTTGCTCTTCCATTCTGATATTGAAGGAGGATTAAGATATTTTTAATGTCATAAAAGTACTCCTTGGGAAAGACTGATGGTTATTTAAAAAGTACTCTAAAATTAGGTGATTTGAAGGTGTCAGGATTCATGCCTAACAGACAAGTTTAGCAGGTAATGACAGGGGGACACAGAGTTGCTACTGGTCTAGACACCTCTTCAAATAGAAGCAATTTTCTTTGAGTACAGCAAAAAAAAAATCATGGAACAATAATACCAAAGAATATAGACCTTCAGCTCTGTCAGGTTTGGCTGACTGGATGAATACAGTCTAGGCAAGGTTTAACAATGTCTTACAAACCATCTTTTTTACCATAACGAAGACAGTGAAGAAGAAAGTGGTTACTTCACGTTTTACCAGAATTTGCAGCTGTAATCAAAGACTGTTGTTTATGTTTTTCATATGGAAATGGAGTGGGTTATGTTGGAGGGTTATTGACCTAGCACTTATAACACTGCTTTATGAAAAAAAAAAAAGGTGGCTACCAGATTTGATACAGCATCATATAGGAAGAAAGTACTGAAGGGCTTTTCTACACAGGTACTCTAGCTCAAAGGTAGAGTCAAAGTAAATTTGAGACACGTTAATTCTGTTTCTTCCTAGAAAGCTAGTTCTATTGTAGAGCTTTGAAACACAGTATTGGAGGTCCTATTCTTTTCTACATAGCAAAATAAAGATATATGCTACTTTATCCAGATAAAAAATGAGGGGTAGATGAAAGCTAATCTAGCAAACTGAGAAGCTGTTTGTTGAACAAATGTGAACATGCACCATTAACTTGCCTAGAATAAAATGCGTGCCAAGAGAGAAAAAAAATAGACATAGTAACCAGTTTGTAATATATAAGTAGAATTTTCCACAAATTCTTAGCTAGTCTTCACTTTCAGAAAACTACAACCTTATGTCATGAACCCATGGTTTCTACCTGTGCTTTATTATTGCATTTTGTCCCGAGTGAGCACCAGTTAATACCAGGGATCAGAGAATTGCTCCCTCTTCCACACTCCTCTTATTTTTCAGCTCACATTTCCTCAGACCTGTTATATAGTTTTTAGCAGTGCTCTGCATGTTCAGAAGAGCTGCCAATCTGCTTGCCATTAAACCTCTAAAGCTAAAGTAGACCCTCAAGCAAAGAGTGACAAATCACTGGTCTTTCTGTTCTCCGAGATATTTCATCTCATTTCCTTGAGAGTATTTTGAGGTTGGTTGAACCTCTGCCCCTTTGCTACTCAAACACTGTTTCTTCTTCACTTTTCCTTAGATCATTGTTGCAATTACTTGTAATAATATTTTTAAAAGTATTAGATATGCTTACTTGAAGACTGGTATAACAATACTGGCATGTAAGGCTTTACATCACCACTCTCCTGTTACCACTGCAAGGTATTTATTGTACTGGCACTTCTTGTGTCAACTGGGAAAATCACATTTTTCAGCATAAAGCTAATTTATTTAATTTTTTTTAAGTTACATATCTACTTCTAGTTCCAGGAGGCTGAAATCTTTTCTTGTAGTCATGTTCTTCATTACAATGGGTTTCAGTCATGGAAGTTCTTTTGGGTTTTTTTTGTGGATGTTGATGGGTTTTTTAAAGTCTTTTTTTCTAATTCTTATTTACACGTTGAGAACACAGGATGTGAGGTATTTGCATTTACAATTCTGATTCATTCTCTGCATGTAAGTGTGTGTGTATGTGTATAAAGTTCTTCCTATGTTGAGGTAGGTCTGACAGGGCCACCATTCAGTTTTCATTAACGTAAATCATTGCTTGAAAGACTGCTGAGAAATTTAATTGCTTTCTGGAACCTGGGAGGTGCATCTTGTACAGGTGAGAATGAGAAAGTTGTTGTCAACACATGTTGAAAACACATTTTGAAGAAAGTACTTCAGCTGAGTGCAGAATGTAAAGCTATTGCCTTTTCCAACTTTCAAAAGCTCAATAAGAAAGATAGAAGCATTCTTGTCATGTCTCCTTCCTAAGCTGAAAGTCAATAGTAGACAGACAGACGTGTGTGAACAGCTTAGTTTGGTGTGCTAAATAAAGAATCCTATGGCCATTATCAGATGCTAGTTTGCTTTTCATAAACTCAATTTGATTGTATAAGCGGATGAAGGGAGAGTTTCATGGTGTCTCAAGGACGGTGTTCGTGATACATGTTTAACTACTTTTGGTTGAGCCTTGAAATTTCAAGTGAGGTATGATTCTCTTTGATCTCAGTGTCTTGAACAAGGTCTCAGGACTGTTCTCTTCAGTAATATTGGTACTAAGCTACTGGAGCTTCTCTCTGTCCTGCCTCAGCTGCTTCTTGGTTTTTGCTAATTTTCAGCTACAGGACCTGTCTGTACTATAGTCCAGTTAACCAAACCTGAAATGATCTAACCTTCACTGCACCAACTGTCAGTATAAACTACTGCACAGCTTACCAAAGTGTTAATCAGACAAGTGCACCTGCACATTTGAAGACACAAGCAATGCAAATACATTGACAAACTGCAGAATTCTGCAAGTGTGCTTCACTTTCTGACTAGGTTTGTAGACCAAAATGCTGATTTTACTTCCTGAAGGAATAATGCAATCTTCAGTACAGCCCGGATTCATTTCAGTTCACTAGAAGGAACTAACTCAGGTTTAATCAACACTTGGATACCAGAGCTCTAGGTTCAGTGTAAGTTCTATGCAGCTGCAGCCTGAAATATATACAGCTTGTATTCAAAATTTTCTCAACATTTCTATATCTGCTACTTCAGAAGACATTTTTATATACAAATAAAACAGTGCTACCTGTGCTGAAGATATACTCAACACATAAACCACTAATTTTTTTAAGCTGCTGCTAGAAATATGACTGTCAGAAGAACAAGTTCTGGAACATTCTGGAAACCTAAAGAGGCAAATGTTGATAGAACTATTCAGGAAGCAAAATAAGTGACTAGAACTATACTTTTACAGAGATAATCTTTGTAAACTTTTCTTAGATCCAAATGAAGTAGTAGGATACCAAGAAAAACAGTGGTACGTAGGATTAGATTTTATATATAATGTCTTTCTTTAAAAACACAGAATAAACTTTTCTTAGATCCAAATGAAATAGTAGGATACCAAGAAAAACCGTGGTACGTAGGATTAGATTATATATAATGTCTTTCTTTAAAAACACAGACATGTTTTTAAATAGTAGACATGGCACAGATATACTAAAAACTACGAATGCATGCTAACACTTTCTCACTTGTAAAATTTTAGAAATTATATACACTAAAATTTGCAATGCTAATTTGGACTTTCAAAACAGCAGAGATTTTTGCTTAGGAAAACAAGCCAAGATTTACCCTCTCTCATGCCAAAAATTTGCTCAGTAAACACTTTCTGATAGCAATGGAATCAACACAAGACTGAAAGTATAAGCAAAACAAGATTATATAAACCTAACTTAAGAAAAGAAGTGCTCAAGACCCATTAGCAGTCGCCCATCAGTATCTTTTGTTTTACTCGGTGAACTGATCCAAACCAGCTAAACAAATGGATGGGAGAGTCTGAAGGCAATTAAACACAGAATAATTTTGATGGTTTCACAATTTCAGAAACACCTGTGCTGCTCATTGCAATGCACTGTGAGTATTCACTGAGTACCAAAGGCTGCTCCATAGTCCTCAAGGGCTCTCATTTCCACTTGTGTTGTGGTGTCCTAATGGCTGTTTTGTACAGTGGTGTGTTAAATATGGAAGAAAAAATGATAAGAAATGGTGATGTGGAGGCAAACAACACAGAGAGGACAACTTCCTGTTTTCATTTAAAAATAGCTTGAGAAAGAAGGGATTTAGCTTCTGTTCTTCCTTAGCCTAGCTGCTATGAAAGGTACTTGGAGAGGAATACCTCAACGAGGAGGGGAGACACAAAGAAACCCCAAAATCATGCAACAAACCAAAAAAAGTGGTGTGAAGCTTTGTTTGAAAATGAAGATTATGTGGTTAGAACAAGCTATTGGATTTGTGGCTAACTTTCCCTTTCTTCTTGCAAACAGGAAATAACAAATCTATCACAACCATATGCACTGATAGAAAAGACATTCAGCTCTGGAGACACTAAATGTGACAGGGCAAAATATTATCTAAAATGAAATTTGCAGAAGTATCCAAGTAATTCTCAGTGCTGTCAAACTCAGAAGTTTTCCCATTTCTTATTAAAGTTCCTCCCTGTGCCCAAAATACAGGCAGGATTGACAAAGGCTCTTCTATTTTGACAGAAATAGATTTTGATAGATATAAAGCCCCGATTTGGCTTTCTCCATCTTTCTTTTTCTCCACACTAGATTCTCTCCTCCTGAGCATTCATTCGATTGTCTCATGTGCTTTGTTAATCATCTTCATTACAGATTGCTTCCTTTTACTCTTCCAGCCACTTAAGTTAGCAGATGTCCTCAACATTTCTTCCTACCTCATTGTCCCTGCAATTTGATCATATGCAGACTCACAAGACATCGATCCCACATTTTTAATGCTAGTCAGTAAATTCAGTCTGATCATTCCCTTTCACTCTTCCTCTACTGAAATCAATTTACTTCACTCTGGAGCTGTTCTGTTTCTCCCACAAGTAGAATTTCTGCCCATTTCTTTTTTCCAGCTAAATTGGCATTTACTGCTTGTTTCCCATTCTTTCAAATAACCACACGAAATGCGAATTTGGCTAATAAATAGTATTTGAAGTTATGCTAAATAAGGGGGAAATACCTTGTACAAACAGCTGTTTTCCACAGTTACTTGATGAGTTTGTTTTGAACTATTCTGTCACGCTGCAGTAATGAGAATTACTGAAAATCAAATATTTTGCTTTATAAAACAGTCGTAAAAGTGGGCTTGATTATTTTGTCACATTTCCATGTATAATGTTTGATGAACTGTACTCTCTACATTGAATATAGATTACACTTTTAAAGAAGTTCTGCACTGTTTTCTGAATTGTAGCCTCTTATTCATCCCAGTAAATTCATTTGTAAATCCCCTTTCACTAAGCAGTATTTGTTAATCAGTACAAGGGAACATGGCAGTATCGTATGTTAAATATTGATGACTACCAGTGTAATTAGTGAAGAGATTTCTCTGGGGCTCCAGATCTTTTGGGGACATCACTGGCTGTTAACCTCCTTTAAAAAAAGACAATGTTTTCAAACCAATATTTGATTTAGTAAGAGAAAGGGGTTTAATGAATCAGTCAGGACATTTACTGTGTAACCAGGATTCTAGGCAAAAGAAGTAGAAACTGAAATTTAAAAGATATTGTGAAAGAAAATTTCACAGAAGAATGTTTTATAAGATGTGAACGTCAACTACTTCGGCCTGACGGACTATGTCTTGTATAACCATTTACTTACAGCTAGGGCTATGCCCCACGGATTCTTCTAAAAGTGCTTCCACAACTATTGTTCTTGAGAATTAAACTTTTAAGTATACCATTACTGATGTAAAAGCGTGGCAAATAATGGAAGCTTTTATGCAATGTAAGAAATCTAAAAGGTGATAATAAACAAAGATATAAGCAACGTATACTTTGAGCGTTACAAATACCAAGCCAAAGAAACTACTCCTACACTGGGGTCTTTTAAGTTATTTGCTTGCATTAAATAGTCTGCTATTATTGGTACCTTATCACCACTCAGGTGAAGCTAGCTAGTCACAGGCAGTAGGTGCAGATCACGCAGTACTCACAGGAGCAGCTATTATTACATGAGAGAAGCCTGATTTGGAGATTTCAGAAACAGTAGCAAATGAAGAATAAGAAAATGCCTGTCAACTCAGCAGG
>NW_010183610.1:35816-49747 GCF_000695765.1 Mesitornis unicolor
CTCTGTAGAAGGCAAAATAGCATTCAGTGCCTGAGCAACGAAATTTCCCTCACAGCAGGCCAGAGCAAACTTCCAGGGACAAATCAGCACATCAGCGAAAGGCCTTTCAAGGACTGCTTGTGCTGTGGGACCAGTTACAATCTTTTCTTTCTCTGCTTTCCTCTTGCAGGGAAGAGTTCTGGCTGGAAGACAAGTCGAATGAAAGCAAGAGGCTTCAGAGAGCTCTCTGTTCCCTCCAAAATCTGTTCTGCTATGCATTTTCTTTGTTCTTTCATTCATCCTGCTCCTTTTCTCCCCTCAAGGGAGGAGCAACAAGCTGCAAGAACAGATGTTTCTAATTTCATTAGACACTTCATACTGATACACAGAACATTACTTCCTAGTTAAGCAATGACAAGACTCAGTGTATCTCACAGGACTAGCATGAGAGGGGCTAACATATATATTTAACAGTCCAAAATATAATTTCTTACATCTATAGTAAAACATAAATAGCATTTATGTTTTTTATTAAATAGCAAGTCAGTGCCAAAGATTACCTAGTAAGAACATATAGCTAAGTAGCATATTTAAGCATTCTTTAAAAAAAAAGTGAAATCTAAGCTTAGTGTATGAAAAGTATCTGCAAAAGCCTCATAGGGTTTCCAAATGTCTTCCTCCAAACAAACGCCTAGAATTGTTTTTATTTTTTTAAATGGATTTTCTAAAATGCTAAGTATAAATGAAGTTCAATCCCTAGATCCCATAGTTTTCCATCATTTATCTTTCTTTACCTGCTTCTTTATCCCTCTTGATCTCAATTAGTGAAATTTCCTTAAACATGTTTCATGGGCTTTTCCTGGCTTCCGGGGTGGTTTCCTGTTGCATCTGGGGACAGCTGGGCCTACCTCCACGTGCTCGGCAGCATCCACCACCATCCGCTCCTGGCCCCACTGTGGTCCCTGCTGACGAGGAACAGCGGTCCCAGCGGCCACGAGGCACTGCTCGGACACTGCCACTCGGGACTGCTGGGATCGGGTTTTGTACGTAGTTAAATATTCTTTGTCCTTTATTCATTCCCTTTTCCTTTCCCCTGTTGTTTTTCATTAAACTTATTACAGTCTTAACTTCCAACCTTGTGTGAAGCATCTTTTCTCTATTCCCTTTTTTTTTAATCTTCTGGGAGGGTGGGAGACAATAGAGAGAAAATCCTGCTCCCTGGGCTTGCCCTGAGCCCTAAACGGAGACAAGTGTGAATAAAACATCTTGAATATGAGAAAAGGCCATTTGGCCTAAAGAGGATTGGCCTTCATAATACAGATGTTCCCCTAGGATGGTATCTAATTGCTTCCTGAATGACTGTAACAATTGTTCCAACATCTTTACCCATTATACCATTCAAACTATGCATTATAGCCAGAGCGAATGGGGCATGCTTTATATGTTCTGAAATTGTCTTTCTTCAATTTATAACCTCAGCCCTATAGTTTTCATTGTGGTTACAGTGGTAAAGGGTGTTGATTTTACAGACGCCACTTAGGATTTAGTAAACCTCAATTGTCTCTTTAGCATCTTTTTATTTTCTATCCAGGTCTATTGAAAGTTCTTATTGTCATTATTTTCTCTCTAAATTTTAGCCACCTACTTGTATAATTAAACAAACTGCTGTATTCCTCAGCCATACTATGTCTTGACTCACCCTCAGCTCTCCATAGGTGCTACTGGAACAACAAAGCAGAATAATCCCTCTGTCTGGGTTAATAATAATAAATTAATAATTATATTTAGTGTACTCCTGACTGATTGCACCTTGGATCATAATACTGAAATGCAGTTAAAGTACAAGTTTTTAGCAGATACATTAATACAAGAAAAAAAGCTGCTACGTTTTCCCATCTTTGTGGCATTAATTACTTTCTTCTGTATGAGCGCATGCTTCTTACTTTATAATAAGTAATTTGTAAAGTTAAGTTTAAAATGGTCATAACATTACACATACACATAAGGGTGATACATAAAACAACTTTCCTCTATCTGCTTCAGTCGGGAATTTCATGCCAATCTACTGCTAGCCAATATCCTACCACAGATTGCATTTGTAGTAAAGTGGATCTTACGTTTCCACAGCTGCAATAAATTGGTTTTGTCCAAACCATTTTCTACATCTTCAAACTCTTCCTAAACACACTGAACAACTACATCTTTCATTTTCCTTTAAAATTAAAAAAAAAAAGATCTGAGTAACACTTTAACGAAAAAAGTACTGAATTTTAATCTAAACAGGTGTTTTTTTGAATTATAAAACTGTGAAAGAAAACTTAGCAATGTAATTAAATCCAAATTATCCAATTTCATGCCTATTAATACTATGAAGTTGAATTGTTTCTTAATCTACTTTGAAGGGTTGTTTTGATATTCAAATTGCCACTACATTAAAAAATGTGGGTGTTTAGTAAGATATCAAGTGGACTTCTGCTGAGCTACCAGAATTCATAGTCATCTAGTCATAGTAAAGGTAGAGCCTTACAGTACCCAGCATTTTGTAAAGAGCTTAGATTTCTGAAATTTTTTCTCAGATGATGAGATTTTTATGAAAATAATAAATAAATATTTAGAACATACATATAGAAAGGATTTTGAAAAATGTAGCTTAATGATTAAAGGCAAAATTTTTATTTGACAGTGGCAAAATTTGTCCTAACTGCACAGCTTTTGAAAGACGGATGCATTTGTATTAGCAATACACAGTGGAATAACTTTAAAATAGCAGAGGGTAAATAGACTGCAGAAGTCTTGAATGCAAGTTTGGTCACATTTTTAAATGTAAGTTTTGGTTTTACAAAAATGGCTTGAAAGTGAAGTAACTAGGTAAAATTTGCTACTCATACTCTAGTGAAGGTCAGGAAGAAGACTGTATGACCTTTGGCCATTACACAATAAACTTTATAATATTAAATATAATGCAATCACACACTCCATCTGTGCAATCAGAAGCATCCAAGCTACTAAAGGATGGTCTGAAGTAAGCAGGAACTCTGACCCCCCTTTTAAGCTCAGTTATCCCATAACTTGTTAAATTATTAAATTGTTCAAACAGCTTGAAAATTCTGTGTAATAAACAAATTGCTTTATAGCTACAATGCAGAATATTGATATTGTTTTGGTGATAGCTTTACATAAGTATCTCGATATAAGTACGCATTTTCCTTGTGCAGGAAATCCTAGATGTGTAACAAAACCCTGGCATATCAATTTTCATTGTTAAAAGCTGATTTTTTTTTTCTAAAGGAGAACATATTTTTCTGTGATAAAACTGTCAGCTACAAATGAAGATGCTGCAAGAGTGAGATCCATCATCTCGGTAAACAAAACATTAAAAGTGACCAAGATTAACTTCTGAATTAATATAAGAAGATTTGCAGCTTGAGATAACCACAATATCCCTTATCTGAAGGTGACATAATATTTTTATCAAGGAATCTACTCAGCTCAGCAGATCCTAAAAAGTAAGCCAAAATCTACAATCTCAACTGGGATATATATACTAGGAAAGCAAATATCTTTGCCTGAATAATTCAACAAGTCCAGAAGGTTATTGAAATTCTATGTATGCTAAGAATCTCCACCTAGATAAGTAAAATATAAACATTTAATTTCTTGTGTTGTCACTTCATAATTGTGCCAAAGTTGTCAGTACTGGAGAACCACAAGTTCCTGCAAAGGAGCAGGTAGGAAAACTGAAGATTTATTGCTCTCTAACCAAAGTTAAAGTTATGGAGTTAAAAAGAGGATAATAAAGCATGAAAAGAGCCACACAGAGAGAACAAACATTTGCACAGTAAGTTATGAAAATACTCTGAAATTGATACTGCCATTTCTTTTCATATGCTATTCCTAAATTTATAGGATCGCTTATACTTAACCTGGAATAATCATATGCAATTCACCATGGATCCACTTCTGCCATTCATACTCAAAGTGCACCTTTTGATTGCCATGAGATGTGTGACTGAGTGTAGAAGTCAAACTTATGTCAAGTCATGCTTTTGCTCCTTCACAGCTCTGTGAATAGCATCTATAGTAAGAATTCTATGTATGGAGGGAAATTAGAGCACATCATCCCAATGCTGCTGCTTACAAGTTTTTCTGACATGCGAATTCTCAGAGGACAACCCACTTCTAATTTATAGCTCTATGTGATTTTGCTTCTGAATTACACCTATATTGAAATTCATTGTAATCAATATTCTTAGAAACTACTTTGCTTGATGGCCAGAAAAAAGCCATCCTGATAACAACCAGTCAGCAGCACAAGTGCTGCCACAGGAGAAAGCCATCACAGGTAGGAAATGAAACAGAGTGTCAGAGGGACGTACCACTGTTGTCAGGGTAGACATAATTGTCACTCCATTCCACTGGTAACGTAAGCCACTGTCATTGATATAACTTATAGCATTTGGACTATTTAACTTCTGCTATGAGTTACAAAGACAGTCCAGCACCATTGTACGTAAAATTAGATTAAGGTTTACCTCTGCATTCTCAGTCTGATTTTGGACTACGACAAAGAGTTTACAATACTGTCTCTGTGATTCTAAGATGCTTCGTAGGTTTTGGAAATCACCCAGGTGCCATTCAATTAAATGGGAGCTATGCACTTGCACACATTTCCACAGAGGCACTTAGGAACCTCTATGAAATATGTTCTGAATGGAAATAAGATGCCTGAATGCCTTGTATAGCTCAGCTGTAGACATCTTTCGTATTTGTAGGCTTCCAACTACATCATAACATTCTGTTAAAATTTACTGGCTCTTGAACAATATTCACACCTTAGATGATGTGTATTATTTCAAGTTTCATATCTCTGTAAAGTGTATTGGGAGGGGGAGAACCTTCATGTAACCTTGAGTGAATGCAGTGTTTGTACATTAAATGTAAACTCCAACCAGAGAAGTAGAGGTGAAGGCTATTGAACACTGGATCTTTCTAGTGAATCACAATAACAGAAGCACCTCTCCTGATTCATTCTGAGAGCAGTGTGCAGCATTCTCCTCATTTCATCTTTCTTACCTGTATGGGAAGGTTTAATGGTTTTACATGACCTATGTTTCAACAAAAAAGCTTCTGAGAAATATACAAGTAAAGATCTACAGCATATTGTCTTGTACAAGATAAATTTCATTGAGCTTAGCAGAATTACAGCACTGCAGAGACCAAGGGAATATATCTAAACGTACTGCAGGTTATGTTATAAAAGCTGGATTTAAAATTCTTCAGTGATGAAACTGTTCCTACTTAGTGAGTAGCAGCTGCTCTAAATTAATCTATATTGATTAAATTTCCTCTTGCTTCACAAAAAATAGCTTTTAATTTAGAACATCACTATAACATCTCAGTTGAAACAATTGCAAGATGAAAGCAACCACATGATGTCAGTAAATATTATCACCTCCCTAAATCACACTGAAATTAGTCTTCCAGAAACCAAAATGTTATCTTTTAATCACTTCCTATGGTAGCTCTTGATCTTCTCTGATCTGTTTCCAAAGCAAAGGCTATTTTCAGTTTTGTCATACCAACAATACACAGCCCGCCTGGTCTACTTTTTAACTTTTCCATTTTCAACACCCTGATATGCTTCAGTTTGCTTTTTTTAAAGGTTCAAAAGGATGCACAAGATGAGCTGTACCCATCATAAATAATGAAAAAAATTATTCAGGACACAATCATAGAGCACACTGCAGGTAAACAATGGATGTTTCCACACACCCTCTGAGCTGGAAATAGGTCTAACATGCTACAGAGCCTGAGCAAGCGCTTCTGAATATGAGCTAATACAGCCAGACATTCAGCATGCAGGGACTGTTTGCATCTCCAGTCAAAACTGTTGAATAAAACACCAGGTTTGGCCCTAAGTGTAGTTATACTTTATTTTTAGAAGTTGTTTTAGCAACAACTCAAACAAAAAAGAAGTGCATCAGAAGCAGAAATTATTTTCAGTGTACAATAATGAAAAGCTAACAGGTAGTTGCTTATATAAACAAATATAGCTTACACTTTTGATGGCTTTAAAAAGATAATCTGAGTTTATTATATCTGTCTTGTTTAAATAGGACTGCTCACCTGGGTAAAACAAATGGGATTTGGCTACTTGTTTCTTAGGCCCTCACCAGGAAGATGAGCCTCCAGTGTACAAAGCTGAGATGTCTTCATGGTAAGAACTGCATTATCCTGTTTTTATAGTCACATTCATATGCTTTTGTTTACACATACCATAGCACTTCGAAATTAGGAATGCTGATTATTCCTTTTTTGTATTCAGATGTTCCTAATGTATTATTTTGCAGTATCTTGGGCAAGCTGATGCATATATTCTAAGAGTGCTTTCTATCTTAAATAAAATTAAATAAATAATCAATTAGAATTGCAGATTTCTCTTTGTATTGTTTTGTGCTTTCATTTGTTGGTATTTTGTTGTGTATAATTCTGTAGATATGACACCAAACTGTACTTGATGCCTCTTTGAAGCTTTAATTGTCAGCTTTTTCCCCTCCTGTTCTTCTATACTTTTTTAAAATTCGTTTTTCTGAAATAACTCCCACTTGTCAAATTTAATATTGTTTTCTAGAAACATAAAGTCATGTCTCAGTTACCCTTTTTCGACAATATACAGTGTTATTTTCCTATCATCTGCGCTAAAACAGTGAGACATAACATGTAAATAACTATATTAACACTAAACACGTTCATTAAGTGCCTCATTTTGAAAATGTGTTACAGCTGGCCACTTATACTTGGCTGGAAATCAAATAATACAGGACAAGAAGAAAATAAATAGCTGACTCTGATATGATACTCAGATAAATAATTCCAGCCTAATCCATGGACTACTTACATGAATGAGATGAGCAAGACGAAGTCCTCACTCACTGAACTCAACCCCAGTGGAATCAAACCGTCATTCCTGGAGGGTAACTTTGGTACATAGTGCAAAGTATTAAAAATGCTATGAGAAATGGAACAATTGGTACAGAGTTGGATGGTCAAAACATGGGAAGAGTAGCATTTTTAGTATGCACTGCGATAGATCACAGATCTTTATTACACAATGCTGGGTACCACTTCTAGCTGAATTTCCTGCCTAAAGTCAAGTGCTAACAAAAACTCATTCACTTTAGTTCTCTGCTGTTACTTGCGCTGTTGAAGAAGCAGTGAAAAATACTTGGTGCTCCATACTGTGGCAATTTGTAGTTTATTTACCAAAGACTTCACAGCTCAGTGTATTATTTTTGTTCTAAAACTAAGACATTTTTGTAATGATTTTCCAGTTTGAGAGACTTATGGTAGAATAAGAATGTTTAAAAAAGAGGGTAAGTTCCAGATAGATGGAGGAAAAAATATCTAAGGTTACCAAGCCTGTGATTTAGTTTGCTAATTTCTGACTTTCTTTGCAAGTACAATACAGGCAATAGTCAATACAGCTCTTAGATCACTTATTTCAACCATTTTTTTCCTAATCTCAGTCCACATTTTTTCTAATCACGCAGTGAAATCAGATTCTGTGTTGTTACTCCTGTTTCTCACATGAGACTGGTGTAGTTCCTTCTCCACCTAGTTATTAGTAAATTTGAATCATTTATTAATTACTTTGTTTTTTTCAGAGGGTGGCATAGTTCCAGAATAGGGCTGGACCTTAAACTCTGAATCTGAAGCATTAGGTCCAGGATAATTCTTGCAGTTTGGCCTTTATGCACTACATGCTTTCATGTAATTGATGTTTCCATGGGTCTACATTTATTTATAGCTGTCATGGGTTGCATAATTAGTAAGTGGGGGGGAGGGTCATTTTTATTCATCTTATTCTAATTACAGTATGATTTACTTCATTGGCATCAATGGTGTTAGTTCCTCACATATCAATATTAGAGCCTATATTATTAATACATATATAAATATTGCAAGGACTATTTAATGCATTCAGGACTTATTTCAGATACACACTTCTCATTTGCATGAGAGAAAAATCACTCCCAAAGTGTTT
The DNA here is from genome assembly GCF_000695765.1 of Mesitornis unicolor. Classification (NCBI taxonomy): domain Eukaryota; kingdom Metazoa; phylum Chordata; class Aves; order Mesitornithiformes; family Mesitornithidae; genus Mesitornis; species Mesitornis unicolor. The sequence continues at coordinate 43,840 of NW_010183610.1, forward strand.
TCAGCATCTTTCTCTGGTTTTATTACTTTAAGGTGAAATGTCTTTATTGTGTTTACAAGTTTATTTCTCTCATTAACATGATGACTTGGTATTAAAAAAACCAACCCATCTCAAAAGTGTTTTCAGTAGTGGGATAAATTCACATCAACATAAACAATGTTTCATTAGGTATACCAGCGATTAGATCACTGGAGATATCAAAGCATCTAAATCAATTTCTTAAGCTATTCCACATCACACTATTAGTGCTCTACTAAATTAACAATCTGAAAGCACAAAGCTGAGGGATAAATTCAAACACACAAATGTTTCTGTAGCGTACCAGTATGTGTCTCCAGGGCTATGGCATTTTGTTTTCTGATTGGATTTATTTACTGTATCTTCTAAGATATATAATCAGATAACTGCAGGTCAGCTTTGCTGGTTACAATAGACAGCTTTGTCAGTGTTTTATATAGAAACTCTATCCTAATAATAACAGCATATAAATGGACTTCTCATCTCTGCTGAAATGTTTGTACACACTTATCTTTCTTTCCTTTCATACTCCTAATTAGTTACAGTTATCTTATATTCAGTAAGTAGACAAGTGATAAGAATTCATAGCCTGATTCTAATCTAACATTTGTCAGCTTTACACCAGGTTACATCACTGACTTTCCAAACATTAATTCAGAAGACCAAAATCAGGATCTTATTGCTTAATCTACTTTACTAGCTTTACTCACACTTCCAAAATTTACAGATATTTCTTTGAACTAGGCAGATATGATATCATCCTATTTTAGAATAACCTCATTGTTCACTTTGGTGTTCAACACTAGTTACACTGAAAATAATTAATGAGCACTCAGAGTGTTCAGGAGAAGATCCTGTCTCTGATGTCTGTTTTACTGGGTTATGCAGTGCCAGGAAACTCTGTGCAGCCTTAAGGTCAAATAGCGTAGCCTGTTTGTAAATGTCTTTCCGCCTGCCACTCCTTTATCCATGATCATATGCAAACTGCATTTTGTGAACAATGTCTGGCCTGTACTAATACTCCAAATTGTACACAGTACTTTTTTGGAGAGTGTCAGTTGGGACAGATTGCCATAAAGCATACTATTAGTTAGAGTAAACTGAACTTGTCAAGGCACAGGTTAGTTTATCAACATAGATATAAGGTTCAAATCAAAAATGTAGGCATGTACACTCAGTGGGACTGGAGTCATAGACAGATGTCAGCAATAGTCCCTAGTCTTCATAAACAAAATCACACCGAATTCACTCTAATCTAGTTCTGAGGTTGATACAATTACTTGCATGTTCCAGAAAATTGAGAACTTTTGTTTTAACTTCTTCTTCTTTCTCATTCCCACATTTGTCCCTGAACTGTGACTGTGCAGCTAATGTGTTTTTGGCTCTTTCTGAATAACCATGCGTAAACTAAATAATACTAATGTCAAAATAATACTAATGTCAAAAATAATACTAAATGTCAAAAATAGATTCAAAGTCACTTCTTTCGACACAGGGAACATTGTGTATTAAGACTCAGAGAAAATCGAAGAGTTCCTTGGCTTGCAAAGGTTCCACCAGTTTTCTTGTCAATTTTGGCCTATACAGATATTCTTCAAGGCATATGTCCCATCCTTTTGGTGAGAAAGAGGCAAAGGAGAGTGATAAGCAGGTCACATGGCTCTGTTCAAGACCTGTGTTTATACTTTTCAGATTTCATCCTGGGACTGAGCCTTCCAACTCCGTATTTTCAGTCTGTACTCTTTTTGATATCTTTGTCTTCTGTCTGCAAGATTCAAACCTCTTTGATTTAAAAAAGAAAAAAAGTTCCCATTTTCCTCTCACCAGTACCAATTTAGCATGTCATGAGGGTTATTTTTTCCTCACCTTTAGAGGAAGGCTGAAAGACCAGAGATGAAGAAAAAGTCATTAATTCTTAAAGGCCAATCACCCTCAGGCAATTCCATCATTTATTGCTTGTCCTTATTTCTCTCCGTCCCCTTTTGTGCTGCATCCTTTTCCACCTCCTTTCCTGTTCACTTGTGTGTTTTAAAAACAAACAAACAAACAAACCAGTCTTACAAAAGTCCCTGGTTTCTGTAAAACACTCTTACAATGCAAAAGTCCCTGGCTTCCGTAAAACACAAAGCTATATTTTATGCAGAATCCAGTAACAGAAATTGTATTATGTAGCAGAGCCCTTTAAATACCTACAGGAAATTGAATTTTGTAGCAGTGCTGTCAGTGGAAATGGTGCTGATCTTTTGTCTTGTTTGAACTACAGCGAGGAAGTTAGCAACATAGAGCTTGACACCTATTTAAATATAAGTCATCAGCTTTTCTTTTAGGAACTGCATCATTTGTTTTTGTGTCCCTAACAAGACCACAGGTTAGTCATGTTGCCCACAGCAAGTCCATCATTGCTGACCAAGGTTGCTCTGTGAAGGGGTACACAGAGAGCTGCTTGCCCTGGACAGTGACTGGCCCTTTCTGATGTGGGACAAATGTTGATAATGCAGTAACCAGTGCCAGCCATCTAGGATTTGTACTATGCCAACCCAACATCCATTACTCTAATGAAATAGCGCCACTGGTTAGCTTAAGACTCCCGTTTACACTGAGCCAGAAGGACGTGTTTTTTCTGCTTTCCTTGGCTGTCACTGTTAGCATTAACCCAGGATTACAGTCCTCTGGATTTAGATAAATCAGGGAAGGCTCTTTCACAACTTCCTCCTTCCGTCCACAATGAGGATTACAGAATTGAAAGCTTGTATTCCTCTCAAATTTTATCCCAGGAAGAGAAAAAGTGTCACAGGGCAAAACGCAGCGTAGAACTTGGAGTTTCAGATAAATGGTCATGGTATCAGTCCTATCACTATTTAGCAAAGCTCCACAGGGTCATTCATACTGGGATTAAGTGGCTACAACGTATTTAATCTTTTTTGAAATATCATTTTCAAATCTGTTTAGCCCCTTCACAGTGAACACAAACTCATGTGCACCTAGGCTTGCAGGGTTTTTCCATAGATGGATGTTCATCAGCTTCCAAGGGGTGTATGTCCCAGATTTGTGTTATGATCCAATGGTAGCCCCTACTGTAGGAACTCGTTATACTATTCACTGAGATGACAAAGGAATATTTTTTGTGTTTGCTGAGCAAATATTGCTTACTGGTTAAACGAAAACCCTGTTCTATTTGCCCTATAGACGACTACGACAATTCACACACCTGGGAGCAAGTTACAACCTGTTCTAGGTTAGTTATATACTTTATGCTTTCTGAGAAAAAAAAATGCTCCCGCTTTCTTCCTGCTCTAACAAAGTACACACAGCTAGGCAATTACAAAACTTGGTTAAACAATCCACAAAAAACATCTTCTATCCTTAAGCAAGTTTTAATAGTAGAGGCATATAACTAAAGGAAATCAGATATCTTCTTTAACAGAACTCCACGTAACAATTTCCTCTGGAGATTTAATATCAGACAGTTCAAGTGTGCTAACTAAATTGATCTGTATTTTTACTTTAAGATCTCTCCATGATTATGCTCAGTGATGTATGCTTTACTGGCAGTTTAAACGCTTTATTGATAGAACATTAATATCAATAGAAAATTTTATTCAATCACTCCTAACATATATATAGCACTATAAACACTTTCCAATAACTTTTTAGATGTTAAATATTTCTGCAATATGAAAATTTATTAGCAAAATATTTAATGGTTTTAACTCCCCCTGCTATCCACTAGCCATTACAAGTTTAAGAATTCAGCGTCTCTAATAGCTACAGTATTCAACTCATCCTACATTTTCCTAAGACATTCATTCCCTGTCAGTTGTCTGATAGACAATGTACATGTAATTCTATCATAACTGAAATAATACTTCATTTGTTCAACATGCCATGTGAATATGAAGAGTTATAAAACCATTATCTAATTCTTACTGCTTAATCTATTAAAACTGCTGTATCAAGGTACTATTTTTTTCCCCAACAATAAGATACATTGAAATACTGATACTTAGGTTACTTATCAGTGTATTGGCTTTCAGTAAAACACTTGGCATTTATTCTGTTATTAAAGACTAAATTCTGAAACAGGAGGTGCTATTAATTATGCATTCATTTTATATCAGAATATGCATTTAACAATTTATTTTGTGAAAAAGCAAAAACTGGAAGACAAATAAGTCATAAATGACACTAATGAGCACTGGGAGATGGAGTGGAAAGGTTTAAATGTGTCCCATCATTTAGCAGGATAATTAAGAGCACAGATCTACCATGGCATTTTATTACAGAAATAGATAAGATCCCATCTTATTGCAAGCAGGTGTTGTAATGAAGCAAAGTGAAATCATTTTTATGAGGTTCTTCTGGTCCAGAAAAGATTGCAAATTTGTTTTATGCTACCTTTATTTAGAAAGTAAGCACGCAGATCTTGAGAAACAAAGGGGACAACAAAATATAATGTGTTAAAACCATTTCCAATGGTGTTGATTCATGTTATCCTCAGAGGAAAAGAAAAGAACATTTGTTCTCCCATACCTTATACTTACAGTTTCATTTCTCACAGCTAATGTTTGGTTTAAACAACTCGCATCAAACAGAACTCACCATACACAAATGGCATCACAGTTTAATATAAACTGAACTTCGTGCCAGATTATTTGCAGTAAAAATAGGGTTTCTGCTGTTTTGATTCTTTATGGAGCTTAATTATTGATATATATTGCCACTAAACTTTATGCATTTTCATTAGCATTTAATATCAAGTGCTGCAAAATACAGATAACCCCACATGGTAATCTACAAAAGATCCAGCATTAAATGGAGTGACGGAATATTTACAGTGGTGTAATTGCAAGAAAATTCTGGCATAATGGATGCTGATTATCTGAGAGAAATTTATCCATGAAAAGGAAAACAAGCCTGTAAAATTTGGACAGATACTCTATCCTGTGGAGGTCTAACAGTCAGAGGCAGATTGTAAGACTTTTACTATATTACTAGTTTTTTTTTTAAATGGAACAAAACCTTGATAAGATGGCACTTCAAAGGCAAGAAGAAATATTATAACAAAATAAAAGGGTTAAGCAGACAATGGAAGACAACATATGGGACATACTCTAAGAAACAGATTACAGAGGCTTTTACTGGACCATTGACCTCGTGATGGGTATATCACACAACAAGCTGGGAAGTCCTGTCCCCCTAGTCCAATGCTGGCACAGTCTCGGCCAGAGGACAGCAAACTTCAGATAATATGTGTAAACTTCAAATTTCAGATATTATGTGTATTACCTACGAGTCCCAGTTATCCGCAGACACAACTTTGACATGTCTTTGCTTAAAAATACAGTGAAAGTTAAAAAGCCATTGCATAAATATTTTTGGGCAGACAGAAGTGCAACAGCATGCTTTAGAATGTAGACAAAGTAATATTGTTCTAATTATGAACAAAAAATTATAGAATTATATCACAGGTATTTCCTATTTGTGCACTTAAAGATTGTTTTCGGATACAAAACATAAAAAGCCCTCACTGTCCATGCAACTTACATCTTCATGGCTTCTAAAATTATATCTCCATGTGAAAACAAGAACAATTATATTCAGTCATACTATGTTTTCACTGCAGTCAGATGTCTCCTGTGATACAACTTTTTTGCCTAAACACCCAGAAAATTCTCCACTTTTTTAAAAAACAAACAAACAAAACCAACAAAAAAGCCAACAACAAAAAAAGGTATTTTTGTGTGTCATGCAGATGCCAGATGTCATCTCTCCCAGGCAGCAATAATCATCCCTTTGAATACACTAAAGTTTTGAGGTCATTCTTAGTAGCTTCACAAAAATAAGCTTGTCTCAGCTGACAGACACTAAACTTAGATATACAAAAGTCTAT
>NW_010183611.1:0-565 GCF_000695765.1 Mesitornis unicolor
TATATTTCTGTACCTCACTGTTTGTTCATTGTTCATTGCCCTACATTGTCAAACCATTGCTGTCTGTTAACACAGATAGCAGGTTAGCTGCCTATCACTCATGACCATTCAAGCACTTTTAATGAAGCCATAACTACAGTATATGACCTTGAAAAGATTAATTTCAATCTACCTCCCACAGTTCATCAGCTAACTTAGATATTGCTTAACCTAACAGGTAAACATAGATATAACTTATATCAGTGTTTGTTAAGCATACATCACAATCTCACTTTCCAGTTCCCAAATAATGAGCTGCTGAAGTCCATTAACATGTTCTTAAAGCTGGGCACAGAGGTGACCTCCCAGACAGTAATGCTTTAGTTGAGGTCAGAGATGCACTCTGAGAACTGTCTCCTAATCATCTCCACTTAACCGACACGTTGGAAGGAAAGGATGCCATCCAGAGGGACCTGGACAGACTTGAGACATGGGCCCATGCCAACCTCATGAAGTTCAACAAGGCCAAGTACAAGGCCCTGCACCTGGGAAGGGGCAATCCCAAGCACAAATACAGGCTGGGGGG
>NW_010183611.1:1140-1408 GCF_000695765.1 Mesitornis unicolor
ACCGTGTCTAGTGGTAGGTGTCCTTGCCCATGGCAGGGGGGTTGGACTAGATGATCTTTAAGGTCCCTTCCAACCCAAGCCATTCTATGGTTCTGATAACCATGCTTTGCTTTGGATTGTGGAGTGGTCTTTAAGAACATCATGTGAACTATGGATTAAATTTAAGGATGAAAACTGTTCCAGGAGTACAACTTACACACAATGGCCCTGGAATAGAGCTAGTATAAAGTTAAAAACAAATTCCCAAAATATGGACTTTAGAATTAAC
>NW_010183612.1:0-2171 GCF_000695765.1 Mesitornis unicolor
GTTGGGGTTTTTTGTGTGTGTGTGTGTTTTGTGGGGTTTTTTTGGTTTGTTGATATGGTTTTTTGTGGTGGTTTTCTGTTTGTTTGTTTGTTTGTTGGGTTTTTTTTACAATTTAATAGCAACTTTAGGATGTCAGAAGATCTGTGCTCTGTTCCACTCCTAATGTTCATTGACTACTCAATTTTTCAACCTTTAGGATATTGAGCAAGGCAAGAATGAAGTACAAACCTCTACAAAATATTGTGTAGATTTCTAAGATACGAAAAAGGAAAAGCTCTGAACTCATCTGCATAGAGGTCTCAGTATGAATATTTAACAATTTTTAATGACAATTACTATTTACACAAGTATGCTTTAACAATTTTGCCATGCTGCCTTTAATCTTCACAGTGATTTCTCATACAGGAGTTTCTCCAGACCATTAATTACACCTGTCAATAGCTCTTTTCCTTCTATGTTTGCAATGTCTCTTTTGAGATGGTGTCCAGACTCTGCATGTGTAAAAAAAAAATGTTTAATGACTGTATGTTCTGAACCACCTATTTTAAGGTGAGAAGAAACCTTTGTCTCATCTGTACTTTAATTAGGATTACACATCTGTGGAAAAATGCAGTTTAAAAATACGTTTAATTTCAAGCAAAAAAAAAGACAAAATTTGCTATTTACAGTTAGGCAAAATAGTCATAATAATTGTGATGAATGATAAAATAAAAATTCAAGGTGTTACACCTCAGATAAGTTTTCAGTTAGTTGTAACATGCAATTCTGATAAACAAATAAAAATATGGAACTGTTTCGCTAAAATATTGCACTGGTTAGTGCTTATTTGTACCTCTCCAAGGTGAACACAGAGCAGTTGTAAAAGATTTAACATTATTTGGTAATCTCTTATGACTCTTTTGCAAAGCTCTTTCTTACTTTTAAGGAAAACATTCAATAAATCATTCCCAATAAGAAAGGTCCTGGAGTTCATATCTCTCTGTTCCAGTGTTTTTTATCAGCTTTCCTCTAAAACACACAAGCACTTCTCTAAATCCATCTTAATTCAACACAGCACATCAAATGCAAGTCATTTTTAAAGAAAGTGAGTAATGAGAAGCACATGCATAATTGTTTTACTGAATGGGGACTGCAGGGGCAGGAGAAAGTATATACGTATATAATTTAAAATTCTCAAAATTATAGTTTGCAACTAAAAGTTTAATAAATTTGCACGTAGAGGTTGTGGAACCTCCATCCATGGACATATTCTGATCTAATGTTAAAGTTATCCCTTCTTTGAGTTGGAGTTTGGACATCAATCTTTGAGATGCCTTCTAATGTAAGTTTGATGAGTCTATTTTATATTTTTTCATCCCATCCATTAATGATCATAACAAACATCAAAGCAGACAATAGGAGAGGATAAAGGTTCAATATTGCACCAAAATTGCAAACAACACCAAGTTGGGAGGGAGTGTTGATTTGCTTTAGAGTAGGAAGGTTCTAAAGAGGGACCTTGAAAGGCTAGATCAGCGAGCTGAGATCAATTGTATGAGTCTTAACAAAGCCAAGTGCGAGGTCCTGTACTTGAGTCATGGCATCTCCATGTAACACTACAGACTTGAGGAAGAGTGGCTGTAAAGTTGCCTGGCAGAAATGTACCTGGGGGTGTTGGTTGATAGCCAGCTGAACGTGAGCCAGTGGTGTGCCCAGGTGGCCTAGAAGGTTAACAGTATCCTAGGTTGTATGAGAAACAGTGTGGCCAGCAGGACTAGGGAAATGATTGTCTGCTGTACTTAGATTTAGTGAGGCTGCACCTTGAATATTGTGTTCAGATTTAGGCATCTCATTACAGGAAAGACACTGAGGTGCTGGGGTGTGTCCAAAGAAGAGCAACGAAGATGAGGAGTGGAGTCTTATGAGGAGTGGCTTAGTGGTGTTGTAGTGAGGTGGGAATTGTTCTCTTCTCCCCAGTATCAAGTAGCAGGACAAGAGGAAATGACCTCAAGTAGCACCAGGGGAGGTTTATATTGGATATTAGGAAAAAAATTCATCAAAATTGTTATCAGGCATTGGAAAAGTCTGCCCAGGTAAGTGGTGGATTCAGCATCCCTGGAGGTATTATGAGGTGTATAGATGTGGTACTTTGGGACAAAAAGTCACTTGTTTTTTTCCTGGGACTCCTGCTG
>NW_010183612.1:2202-14085 GCF_000695765.1 Mesitornis unicolor
TGAATTAATAACTTGTAGATCTGGGTTTATCTAAAGTTGTCTTTTTCAGTTTGTGGTTCTGAAGACATAGTTTCATTGGTATTGGATTCACAGTTCAATAAGAAAGAGAGTTATGCTTGATATGAAGGAGAACTAGAGATATAGAAGATGAAGGCCCAGAAACGTGTATTTCACAAGTGAAATGCAGCTTTGGAAAATGTGCAAGCATTCTAAGATTTATCATATATATTCATTTTTCTTTCTCTTGTTAATGCTAGCAGCAACTTTCTGATATTCCACTCTGTACCACAAAAAAGTAATTATATTGGCAGTGTGCTACCTATGGCAATTAATTTAGACTGTCTAGTGATTTATGAGTGTTGTCTTTCTGTGTACAGGGTTATGATACACTTAATAATGTTAATTGATTAAAACAAACAGGCTAGATAATTTTAATTCACCAAGAATATTTTACAATATTTAAAGCATAGCTGAGTTCTGAATGGGTTTAGAAGTGCTATGAATATTATATTAATTTAAAAAAAAAAGAAAAAGAAAAATGTCATGGCAGTGTAGTTCAAGAAAGGAGAGCTTGCCAGGATATTCCAGGATTGGATTGCATAAAATGATCTTTCATTCCAGTACAGAGCAATGGAAAAAAAGGTACATCAGCAATATTGTAATTATCCGTCAGAAAGCATTACCCTTCTCTGACAATGTTACTGCTTATCTGTGACTTTGCATTTGGCATCAAGACTACACTGCAAATATGTAAATGACTGTGCTAAATGAAAAGTGCATGAACAAGGCATTTTTCTGAAAATACATTTTCACTTATACAATTATGTTTTCATATGACCAGAAAAAAAGATTTTGTGGTTTGATATACATTTAGAATTGTATAGGCACCCATCTCAAAAAGTATTGTTCATTGAAACCTATTGAGTTTGCTGAAACAGGGACTCTAATATCTTTAAACACCCACCTTTTACTCTGAAGTCCTGACCTAGCCCTGTATCCAGAACTAGAAAAGTGCCAAATAATATCCATCAATTATATTTTTTATTACTGAACTATCAATGTTATGGATTTGAGTTGAGGTTTTTAGACCATACCTTCTACACATTGATGGGTTTCCTACTAAATGCAGTTTTAGATCTTATTTTAAAAATAAATATGATTCATTATAATCATGCTTTTTATCTATTCTTTGTTTCCTTCTGTTTAACAGTGACTAGGTAGAGCTATTTCAGAGGTCTTGATGAAGGCTTCAATTCTCTTCTGTCTCAAAGAAAATTCTAGTCTGTTTTTCCCTTATCAATATGAACAAACCAGTGGACTGATTTTTATTTTTTTTAATGTGTGGGAAAGAAAACATCCTCATCTCTCTTGTGAAATCTGGGCCACTGTGTAGAAAGCAGAAAGTTCAATGCATTTTCCCATTTGAAGGGGTAGAGTTTATAAACTCTCACCCTTTCAGAAACTCCTAAGAAAGACTTTTCATGGTAAAGTCATGTCACTGTGCACAAAATAATTACAGTTTCACTGATCTGTGAATGGAAACAGTAATAAGAAGAATGTTAGACCTGTCATTTAAACATTTTTGTCTGAGGAGCAGAAGAAAGGGAAATAAGAAAACTCCTTGGGTGTGTGAGGTTCCCAATGGCTCAAGGGCTTGGTAGTTCTTTGCTGCTTCTCTGAAAAGGTGTCCTGAGCTTTTGAGATGTGAACTTCAGCAAATGAGGGAATTTGGGTTTAATAAGGAGAAGGCTTTCTTTGGGAGATGTGGAGTATTACCACAGAGAATATAGGCAAGAGTTTTACTTATTTCTAGGTTACCTAATCATCACTATCTGTGCAGTGTGAGCACTGACAGAAACTGGGCAAAGGGGAAATCAAGGTCAGAAACTGAATCTCAGTACTTAAAGGTTTATTTCTCTGAGAAATTCTATAATTTCATTATATAATTAATAATATTATTTTAGTAATGTTCTTGGATCACTATAATAAGTATAAAAGCAGTAAGTGTATTCAAAATCTATTTACAAATCGTAGTTTCCATCTTGTCTTTTTAAAATAATATCTGATTTTTACTTTTTTTTTTTTCTACCAGATGACTTTGCCTAAATGATCCTTTAAAAATAAAAAAATATACCTTTCCCCCTATGTCAAGGAAATTAGTTTGAATCAAGGATAATTTTCTCCAATCTTCTTGCCTGTTATCTGAAGATCACATTTGTGCAGGGAAGTGACGAACACAAGAATCTTTTCCCAGATCCTACATTGGCTATCTGGAAAAGGTGACAGAGAATCTATTACACTGCCTGAATGTCTGCACAATAGTTTTCCATTTTTATTTTGACCGTTTTTGTCTTATTGTTTTCATTTTTTCACTTCAGTTTTTACTTCTATTCATGTTACTGGATGCAAGGTCTTTGGAAAACCTTCTATTACATGCAGAGATGAAAACTCTAGTTTTTAGGTACTCCATTTATGTAAATATTATGAGTGATATATAGATAAAAAATCATCCTAGTGCAATGCATATTCTTATTTTATAATGATGTACGTGGCAATTCAACATCATTGATCACTGATGTGATTCTCTTACACCTAGTTTTAGGATGACTTTTGGTGACCTATATAATGCAAAACAACTGCATCACAAAGTAGATCTAGACTTTAAAGCAGAAAACAATGTTATTGTAACATATCCATTATCAGTGAAATGCCAGTACATACAGCAAAAGTAAGATATTACATAGCTGCTTTGCAGTTTGATTGGACTCCCAAATAAAAATTTCCTTTCAGAATTCCAGTCTTTATTTTATATTCATATGGTTATTAAGGTCTGTCTCTGAAAGCATTAACGTTGTGATGGCATGAAATTAAAATTTATTTGTATTTTAAAATCAACAAGATAAAACATTTAGTGAGAAATATTTGTGAAAGTATCTTTCAATAATTCATAATGCAATTACAGGGTATGCATAACATTTGCACATAATTTGTGTAAACATTGCTTTATTTTTTTACTTTTGCAGACAAGCAACATTATTGTGACATAACAGTTCAGAAATCTAGAAGAAGTTTATTAACATTTACAGACAAATAAGGAAAAATAACAGGTAAACTGTATACAATGTAGTCTTTATTTCTTATGTGCTGACCTATTACTCTTTTATTTGTGGGCCAATAGTGTGTTTTAAAAGTGATTTTAAGCTTCTAAGGGGCAGTAGATATACTTGGAACCTATTAACAATCCTCCAAAATGTGGATGTGAAGAACAGGGATTTTATTAATTATCTCTTAATGTTACTTTCCTGTAAGCAAGGTTAAACTTCCTCATGTTTCTCAAAAGCAGAAAGCACAAAACTACAGGTCAATATGTAAATTTGCTCTAGGTTTTATAGATATTCCTTTGCCAGAGAACACACAGATAACTTGCTTCCTGATGTATTCCATACCTATAATTTTTATGGACTAGTATTATGTTTCAATTAGATATTACTTATATTTTATTGACTTAGGAAGCATAAAGGAACTATCTGGTTGATGGTAATTCCTCAAGGTGTACTGAACAAACTATTACTGTTATGGTGATTTGTGTTTAACACATGCAGCTATAATGGATCTGCAGCTACACAGGGCTCACTGTGGGAGTGGTATGATACTCAGTTAATATGCTGGTTACCTGGAGATTGGCTTTAAGGATGATGTTGGGCTGTGTGCTGTGATCTTGGCATTCCCCCATTTCTCTTCATAAAATGGCCAGGAAAAACATGGCAGGAGCCAAATGTAGAAACTGATGTGGCTAAAGGGAACAAAGGATGTCAGAACAGCTGTTGGCAAAGGCAAGGTCACAAAGTAGACGGCAGAAAAGAGGGAGTTCTCCTAGGACCCAGAAACACTAAGTGGCCCGGAGGCCTTTAAGGACATTAAGAAATAATGGAAAAATGTTTTGTAGTTGCCTGATTAGGATTCCAAGCTGAGTTACTGACATGAGACGCTGGCAAGGAGCAGGTAGGTGACTAAGGAGAAAACAGGTAAGTCCCAAATATATTGCTTCCCTGGAGCTTCTTGGGAATTCAACAGGGCTGGCTACTGGAGTGAATCCCCAGCTGAGTCATCCAAAATGACATAATTCAACTGTATTTCAGATTGTCAACCTGAGATTTGTAATTACTTCTGTAGCACTTTCTGCTGCAGGATCCCGAAGAGTTTTATCAGCTCTACTGAATGAAGTGTCCTGTGTCAAATGATCATCTCCATTTGAGTGCTAAGCATAAGTTGGTGTGCCAACATGTGAAGCTGTTACCCTCTCTGGAAAAAAAAAATAAAAAATAAAAAATTCCTGAGTCTCAACAGGATTCTTACTCTGAAAACATTTCCCTGGAAATGAAGCTGGTTTTAAACCAGTGCAGTACTATAGGTGGGGAGGTGCAAATGGCCCTGCATCTTCCCAAAGTGTTGATGGACTTTGATAGTCTACAGTAAATTTACTGCCCCAGAAAGAGAAAATTATAAGACAAATGGCAAAGTTGTATACTATCTGATATCTAGGGAGGGACCTGACGATCCAGAGAGGTGTCAAGGGAAGGCAGGAAAGATGTATATCGAACAGGTGTGGAGGCCACATTAGGCATGTTCACAGGCAATCATGCTAACCTTTTGCACTTGGGGGTTATTTCCTACTAATTTCAAAGTCCTTCAGGAGCATGGAAAGCTAAAGTTTTATATTTTTTCTTGTTCAAACTTCCCTGCCTATCTTAAAGGAACTACTTACATGAGAAAGATCATGGTTTGGCCAGAACAAGTTTGCATTTCTCTCTCGTTATCCCTTTCAAAAAGATGGGAGAGCTAAGGTGCAGAAAGGTTAAAATATTAAAGCTACCACTGCATGCCTGGAGCAAAATCCTTAAAGTCTGGCATCTTGAGAAGACAAGCTGGGTGCATAAAAGACATGGACTGAAATATGTTACAATTAGATGTTTTTTAAAAAGCCTGTGGAAATCAGTGGAGGAGTTTTTAACTTGACTACAACAAGTTTAATTTCTGCCCCCAAATTTTTAGTTATTATCTGGGAAACTGAGTTCAGAATAGCTGTAATGTAAATAAGAAATAGTTTAGTTTAAAACTATAAAAAATATTTCTGTTAGTACATTACAATTTGGTAACAGTAAATGAGATTACCAGAAAGAGTGACGTATAAGGTCATGGCATTGCATGACCATTAAAATAAATAGTGATACCTAAAAGAAAAAAAAATAAATAGAAAATGTAAGATGAAAAAAGTTCTAAACCAGAGATGACATAAGTCTTCTAAACAGAATACTGAATTAAAACCTTGAAATATGACACCAGTGTGATTTTTTCATTTGTTTGTTGTTAATAGGAATAGCAATTCTTTGTGAAGTACCCCTTGCTGCTAACTAGTTTGTACTGACAGAAATTAAGTAGGAAATTTGAACTTTTGACTCAAGTTCTTCCTGTTCCTACTATTTGGAAGGCTTAGTGAAGATTTCAACATTTGGAGAGGGAGCTTAGTATATTTAACTCACTCTTAAGTTTATAATCTATATCAATCTATGATCAATCATAGACTTATTTTCGGATACCTATCTTATCAAACTTTGCAGGATTTGCAGTGTTGTTTTCTTTCAAATAGAAATGAAGTAGCAAGCTGTATCCGTATCTTTCATCTGTATTCAGTGTCTAGTTCTTACTTTGTAGGAGACTAGAACTCAGTCTCTTTTGTTTCAAGATAATGAAGTGCACATTTCCCATCACTCAAAAGGCTCTTAGCTTAATGTTTGAGAAATGAGTGTATAGGATGTACTGAGATGGAAGCATTCACAAGCCCATGTGGAAACTTCTATTGTTCATAAACAGAAGTCAAGAATTAATGACCTTGGAATAGATATATAAAAATCTAGATTAATAATCAAAGTAGGAGGAAGCAGAATCTTGTATTCAAGTTCAGAAGCAGTGATACTTTTTAAGCTCTTTTTTCCCCATTGAGATGTGAAGAGCTTCTGGCTGTAATATTTGTGTGGGAAAAACATGACTTGCAGTAGAATTCAGTAAGAGGCAGAATCTGCAGTTTTTGAGGTAAAATTTTGAGATAAAACTCTCTAGCTGACTTCTCCTTTTCAACTTCCTACTCATGGTTTTCTTGAGACACCTTTTTCTTGATATATGATATACTAAAACAAAAGTTGATCTATAGTGATGGACTACTGAGAAACAGTGGGATAATCTCCAGGTTTACGGTACAATGAGACTTTGTGTCGTGGTTTAGGGCTGGGCTGGCCACTAAATCCTGGACAGACGCTCTCTATTAACCCCTCTCCCCTCCCCAGAAGGGAAGAGAAAAGAGAATAAGGGAGAGAGACTTTACGGGTTGGAAAAATAAACGAACAGATTTAATGAAACAATAATACTAATACTACAGAATGATATTGTAAATAGGAAAATAATGAAATATATACAAATATGTACAAATATATATATATACTAAACCAATATAAAATCCTCCCCCCACCCTTTCCCCCCAACGACGAATACGTCACCAGAGGCTCTGCAGAGCCGGGCACTGGAAAAGTCCCAGACCAAACTCAGCAGCAGGTGGGAGCAGGATGCAGGACACACAAATCAGGATCAGCAGCAGACGAACGAGCAGGATTCTGCTCAGGCAGGATCCTGCCTCTGCAGGATCGAGATGGACAGAAGGGTCGAGATGAAAGGAACGGCAGAAAAAAGAAAAAAAAGGGCAAAGGCACGAGGCCCTCGTGATCTCTTGGCTTTATACCGAGTATGACATATGTGGGATGGAATACCTAGTTGGTCAGTTTTGGGTCCGCTTCTCCCCCAGTAGGTGCAGACACGGCACCCATGATGAGACAACTGACCTTGAGCATATCTTCTAGCAGTGCTGTTTTGGAAAAACATGCTGCCAGTTCTCAGCAAGTTCAGTCACTTAAAAGAGACTGAGCTGAAAAGTAAAATCACTAAATAGAAAATTAGTTCTATTTAGCTCAAACCAGGACACTTTGTATGCTATTTTTTTAGCTTTTTAAAAAAATCTGTATTTCCTACAAACACTAGAATAGTCACACCATTTGATCCAGTGTCATGTGTGTTGCACAATAAGTAAAGAGCCAGATAAACAGATCTTTTCACCTGTAAGCCCAAGAGAGCACAATCGTGTAGCAGACCTTGTTCCTGAGCTGATGTTACTGGCAACATCCACAAAAAAGGAAAATAACCTACTTCTAAATTTCTAGCCACACAAAATAATTTTATTAAATTGATTTTTTTTCATATCTATGATTTCTCAACTGTGAATATAAGGTTCAAAATTACCAATGCAGAGTCCAAAACCTTTCCTCAAGTTTCTTATGGCTTCAAGAATATCTGTAGATACAAGCTATAAGATTCCTTGCCAAACCCTAAAGCTAAGTTCAAAATATTCTACATGGTACTTATTACCACTACAAGCCTGTCATTTTTCAAAGGGACATGATTTCTAGTCTTCATTTTCCCCAGAGTTCATAGCAGGAAAAAAAAACTAAAAATGGGACATTTTCTTCCCACTGACCCAGAAGGACCAACTGAGATGGACACTGACCAAAAAAACTGAATTTTTGCACAGAACTATTATCACTGCCTCATGTCAGATGAGAGCAGTGGTTAGAAAAGCAGAAAGGATGCCAGAAGTGGAATATGTTTACCAAAAAGCCACCTATCATAAAATTCTCCAAGCCTGAAGCAACATAAAGGCCAAGTTTGGTCATGAAAGAGACATTTTGTTAAGATGTAGGAAAGTTAGTGAAGATGTTGGTAAACTGCAGTTAGTTCATTATGCTCACACTGAAAGTCTTGAGTTTCATTATGTGTAGTTGAGAATCTCTAAAGATTATGGATCAGTATTCATGTCAGTATATGTACTGTCTGCTGCTTCCAACAATTCAACTGAGATTCTGCTTTGGACTGTGTGGCTCCTGGAGAACTGACTGAGCTCTTAACAGAATTCACACAAAGATGGGACAGACTAAGAAATCTGGAGTTCAGGGAAATGCCTATATCTTCACAAGTTGTCTGAACCAGTGGCCAGTACAAAGAGTAGTGGCCATCACAGGCATGACTGAAGGTTGGATAAATTTGACATAATAGTGAGATACTCTGTTCCAAAGAAAGTCATGGAAGTGATGAGATATATCACCACTGAACTTTTTCACAAGGTTGTTGAGTCTGGATTATGATTGCAAAGGTCCTGTGACTAAATAACTTTCACTTAAACAGGAGGAACTTGATCGTGATCTAAACATGACACTATCTCCCACAACTGCACTTAAAACCTGACATCTTAATAGTCCGTTCTTGTCTAAGGTAACCTAAGACCCACTGTAATGCCCCTGTCTAAACAGATTTACTTTTTTTTCTGCCTCCTTCAGGTCTTTTGATAGTGCATGTATCAGGTTAATGGAGATGTTAAGAGAAACAGGTGTGTTGGTGTGTGCAGACATATGCCTTCCTGTGGTAACATGGAGAGGGCCTTATCTTTATAAGGTTTAGCAATCCATGTACTTCAGTCAGGGACCTCTGTTATCAGGTGGTTATTAATAGAGAGTGAACCTAGGCAAGCTTTAAATGTTTCCTATTGTTGTGCTTTAACCCCAGCCAGCAACTTAGCCCCATGCAACCACTTGCTCACTCCCCTTACAGTGGGATGAGGGAGAGAATCAGAAGGGTGAAGGTGAGAAAAATCGTAAGTTGAGATAAAGGTAGTGTCATAGGTAAAGCAAAAGCTGAACAAACAAGCAAAGCAAAACAAGGAATTAATTGACTACTTCCCATCATGAGGCAGGAGTTCAGTCATCTCCAGGAAAGCAGGGCTCCATCATGTATAGCAGTTACTTGGGAAGACTAACGTCATAAGCCTGAACGTCCCTCCCTTCCTTCTTCTTCCCTCAGCTTTCTATGCTGAGCGTGACATCATATGGTGTGGGATATCCCTTTGGTCACTTGGGGTCAGCTGTCCCAGCTGTATCCCCTTCCAGTTTCTTGTGCACCCTTAGCCTACTCGCTGGTGGGTTGGAGTGAGAAGCAGAAAAGGCCTTGACTCTGTGTAAACACTATTCAGCAATAATGAAAACATCCCTGTGTTATCCACACTGCTTCCAGCACAGATCCAAAACGTAGCCACATGGTGTCTACTTTGAAGAAAATTAACTCTGTCCCAGCTAAAACAACAACACTTATGAGAGTAATAATTTAAAAAAAATAAAGATCGATAGACTTTGGAGCTGACACAATTGTATGGGCAAAGCAGTCTGCAAAAGCAAGGAAGAAACTGTGGGGTGCTAAAGTTTGAAATCTTACTATATACAAGTATGTCTTATATTGAGGGTGAAATAAATTTTGTGGGTTAAGAGGAGATACAGGTGAGCAACCATGAGTCATTCTTACTTCTAGTTCTTATTCAGCTCCTTATCTGAAGTCTGGGTGGAGTGCAAGGAATCACTTTGATGTCTGAGGTTCTGTCTTTCAGAGAGGAAAAAACAGTTCTTTGCCTCCCTTCATGACGTCAACTACTGTGGCAGTATGTCAGCACCAATTTCTAAACTATGTTCCTCAGAATGAGAGGTGGGGCACTCAATTCACCTTGAAGAAGTATGTGAATTCTCCCACAAAGTGCTTCACTAGTGTTAATAACAATGACTGAATGACCTGCTCAGATTTTTGTACCTGCATTCAATCTTTTTATTCCTTTCTCCTTATGAGAGAAAGAGACAGTAACTCTTCTGCTTTTTGTGCTGTCATTGCTTAAAATTCAGTACTGCTTTTGACACTTTCACACTGACCTTCTAGGAAGCAACACAGGGTTGTAAAAGTTCCAGAGACAGTGAAGTCTTCTCTTCTTCATTTCTAAACCTATCACAGTTTTTGAAAAACTGGAAAAACTGAGAAGAATGAAACTGATTATTTGCAATGAAACAGACCCAGATATTCCACAAATTCATGGCTTTAAATATGAATAATTTATCTCCCTTGTCCTTATGCATAGATATACATAAAGCCAGATGTGTGAATAAAATACAATATAAATTTGCTTATTTTCTGTGAAAATATTTAATCTCTCCAAACTCATTAGTTCAAGGCTTTTTCCTTCAATTCCTTTTATTTATCTTCTACATCTGTACAACTTTCCTATCTTTTTTTCTTCCTCTTCACTAAGGCTGCCTGAAAAATAAATGTGTTTTGGCATGTGCCCACAACACATGAAAGACAGGTTCTTGTCTTTATGTTGAGGTGCAGCATCTGAGAATAGGAAAGCTGTGCAAGAACTGCCCACCTTCTTCTGGTATTGCAATCTAGCATCTTTTTAAGAATCATCCTTTGTTCAAGTGCTTTTGACTTTAATTTATCTCCAACATTCACCCTGAGACTTGAAATACGGTAAAACCCTTTAATAAAGAGGTTTAAATCCATTAAACCACCTGTTTGTTAACAAAATTTTCCATGGACTTTGTAGAAATCAACTTTCTATAACATAAATTTCTTTACTTATCTTGGATAAATGATTTTCCATGGTAAATACACTGTATCATTGCTTAGCAAGGGATCTTTGATACATGCTACTCCTTTTGTAATTTCTGACATTTCTTATATTTTTCACCTTAGAGTGAACATAACAGAAGAAATAAAACGTAAAATACGGTAAGTTCACACCAAGGCCATGTTTATTGCCATTTTGAGAGAAACAAAGAAGAAATGCTGCATTTAATGTATATTTATGATGCACAAATAAAGTCCAAATAGCCAAATGTACAGGACCTAAAGGTTAAAATTAACACACTGTGTCTCCTTCTTGTGGTCTCTCCTAAACATACGTCAGCACTAAATGGAGATACCAAGTGGGGTAGCAAAAACTCAGGCATATTGAACCAACAGCAACCTGGTTCAGTCACTTTCCTTATGGCTTCTCTGAATCCTTCCTGAGCTCTAAATTCCTTCTCTGAATCCTCTCCTTGTCATAATTTTACAAAGTGTTTTTTTTGTCTTGAGAAATAAGATCAGATCAACAAACTGAGGGCTGAAGATTTTGCCTAATTTATCATGCATCTAGATGCTAGACTTTCACAGTGCTCTTCTGCACCTTAGCATTCTGGGTGGGAAATGCTTTAATATTAAAGAACTTAAAGGGGAGCTGCTCACTACAAGCTTTCAAGTCAATATTGGAGGTGGAAGACCAAATGTTTGGTTACAGACCAAAACTATATGCAGATGGTTACACAAATATATGCTCCTTGGAGTGGTAAAAAAAATAACATTGGTAAGAGCAAGATACTGCTGCTCATGCTGCACAGCAGATGTCTGCCCCCTCCTGCTCCCTCTCCAACAGTTCTGTATACCAGCTGTTCACAAAGAGATCCTGATGAAGTATTGAAGTGAACGCAGAGCTGCTTTCCATGTGCACCTGTCTTCAGATGAAATTAAGAATATGATACAGATTCCAAATACACTAAATGCCCTAATATTATAGCTATGATATATTTCTTAATTTTAAATGGTGTGAGCAACATATTTTTATTTTTTATAGAGGTTCATTAAAAGATTGGAATAAACCTGGAATATTACATTTCATATAGATATGAAATACGCAGATCACTTGCTTTTAGTGCTTCTTTTTTTTGACAAATATATTACGTCCAAATTTAATAATGAAATATAGAGGACTTCAGTCTAAGAAGATATATGCTTTTTTCTTTAAGGGTTTACTATAATTTTTCCCCATTTTTAATGTGAAATTTAGGTTTCTATGTCATCTTGCTGTGCTGGATGTGCTGGATTTTCTTTTTATTTTGTTGATTGCTGTTATGGTTTAAGGGTTACCAGCCT
>NW_010183613.1:0-1539 GCF_000695765.1 Mesitornis unicolor
TCCGGTGAGCCACCAAGGATGTTACAGACTGATTGCCTGCTAGCCTTTTGCTCAGGAACACTCCCAGACCAAAAAATTCCCTTGCTTTTTCATTACATAACGAGGTGTGAATCTTCCCAGTTAAAGACACACACCACAAATACTCAGTCTCTGTCTTGCACAAAAACTCAATCTGAAGTTCAGAAAGCTCGGGATCCAAACAGAAAGTCATGTAAATGGTGCTGCTGGGTTTGCCACTCTGCAGGATTGTGGACCTTTCTGTTTTAATAAGTGGCAGTACATTTTCATTTTCTAATTCCTTTGTCTCATCAATATCTTTTTCAGCCAGTTTGTGTACTGGACATATCAGAGAATTATAGAGTGACTGGGGTTTCTAGTTATAATATCATGGTTTGCCAAGTCTTTGATCACCTTTCTGAACCCTTCTTTAGCAGCAGATTGATTAACGTTCATTATTCTGGATGGAGGCGACTTAATAGCCTTCTCAAGTACCCGAACCTCACACGGTGGGGCTCCAAAGCTCCACACCGTTCCATCAGACAGTTTCCAAACTTTGTTTGCTAGGACATCAAGTCCTAGTATATTATTTCTGTATAGACCAATGACCACCTTTATTTTAGTCATTCCATTTTCCCCTGGAAGCTGAACACATACAGTACTAATTGGTCTGGTTTCAGAGACTCCAGTTACTCCTATTACATTTATCTTCTTCGGAGTAGAGGTTAGTCCTAACCTTTTGGCTGTTCTTTCAGTGATAACATTTATTTGAGCTCCAGTATCAATTAGAAAATTTACAGGTATTTGTCTGGGACCAGTGGCTAGAGTAATATGTAGGTCAATATGCTGGTTAGGCCATTCTAAGTTGGACATCATGTGAGTGGGTCGGCATGAAATTCCCTCCACGCTTACTAGGATTTTTTTAAGTTTTGGAAGTATCAGGAAATTCCCTAGCCTTGCTAACAGGCTGTTCCACCAAGTTTATTATTATACAAATATTCTCTGTAGGTTGCCCATGTAGCATTGAACAGGGTATCCCTAATGCTAACGCCTTTTTTCACAGTTCATTGCGCTTTGATTTGAAATGAGGATTGGTTTGTCGAGGGGGATAGGCATTATTCTTCCCAACTAATCATGCCTGTCACACTTGGTGCTGCGAATTTGAACATTCCTCTAAACAGCCCATCTCTCTACCATAAATCATCATTTCTTGTAATAATTCCCCCCATGTTAAAACATGCTGTCGCCGCTGGTTGGGGTAGTGACTATTGTCATCAATTGCCCACGTAATCTTTTCCTTTAAGTTTTGCACATAGATTTTCAAGATGCTGGGAAGACCCCTAATCAATGGTTTAAGGTGGACCGGGTCAATTGGAGCAGCAAGGGGAATGCTCGAGCAAGGAGAATGCCCTGCCCCCCACGTTCATATATGGCTTGTATGCAGGCAGCCTTTTGCACTGATTCAGCCAGCCCAGATAATTCAGCAGTTTTAATAGTAAATGGTTTGCCTTGCTCTCTAAAATCTAGTCCTCCTGCCCAACA
>NW_010183614.1:0-364 GCF_000695765.1 Mesitornis unicolor
TAGTGCCCAGCCCAGCTCTAAACCATGACAGGGCCAAATGACGCTGGACCCTGACGCCAGCTGATGCACCACTGCTCGTGTCCAAGCCACCTCTCCTGGACTGTCCTCTGATCCCACAAGCTGTTCCAGCACCGCAGAAAAATCCCTCTTGCGCATGTCTGCTCCCTTGCCACAGGCCCCCACACAGCGCTCAGACAGCGTCTGCCTGGGCTGTCACAGGAGGGCTCTCAGGAAGCCACAGGAGGACTGGGGCTGGCAGCACAGCCTTGCCCTTTGCCCTGGGCCCACAGAGGCCTCCAGGGGCCTGGGCAGCTGTGGCAGCAGAGCACTCCCCCTCTGTGGGGCCTGCACCCAGACCTGACCC
>NW_010183614.1:386-12104 GCF_000695765.1 Mesitornis unicolor
TCATAGGCCAGCGCTCAGGCTTCCTGCTCCGGCAGGGGGATTGGGCTGGATGATCGTTTGAGGTCCCTTCCAATCCCTAACGTTCTGGGATTCTGTGATTCCTGACATGCTGCCACCCAGACCAAGGCACTGCAGTAGTCCCGGGGAGATGTGAGCTGGATTCCCAGCACAGTGACTCCCCTCTGCAATCTGGGAGAGCATGGAGAACGTCCGCTCAACTACGCTGTCTGGTGGGGGGACCCACAGCAAGGGAGAAAGGTCGTTTCTGAGCTTTGCTTTCCAGAAGAGCAGCAGCCACATGGTCCAGGTGCTAAGGAGCAGGTGGATGTCTGGTCTGAGAAGGACAAGCGTGCATGCAGCCCTCAGCTCCACCACAGCCAGGCTGGCCCAGGCACACTGACCAAATTTCTCTGCCAGCCAGGTGTGCCCATGCACCCACTCAGCACCCACCACCTGCCCCTCAGGGAGACCCCAGCATCAGGGAGCATACATGAGTGGCAAAAATACAAGGGCAGTCACTTGGAATTAAACACAAGGCTTTTAGCTGTGGGCTCCAACAGCAAGCGACAGGATTCAAAAGGACAGGTTTCTCTGTGGCCCAGTTTTAACAAAATGTTGATTCTTCCTAATTAGGAAAAAAGAAAAGTGTAACAGAAAATCTCCTTCCTTACTTCTCTGACGCCATGACACATAGCTAATTTAGCCATGTTTAACATGGGAAGGGGCATAAAGAGAAAATTTCACCCAAAAGCACTGTGAAAGGACAGAGACTACACCGTAGTGCCTTTATGCTAAACACCCTACAAGCTGGCGTCCTTGGACAGGCTGTTTCTGCAGGCAGATGGGGGATGCCACAGCAGAGCCAAGGCCAGCACTCCAGCCACCCTCCCCACAACACCTACCAGGCACAGCCTTACTCTGGCTGGCATACTCACACTAACTGGCAAAAAGATGTTTTTATGTACCATTACAAAAATAAAAGGTAAATAAAAGACGGACTCACAGTTTTGATTCAAAACCTCTGGACCTCCTTAAAAGCAGAGTTGTATCCCTCCCTTTTATAACTGGAAGACTGATCTGCTTGACTTAAACAGAATTTCACCTGGGCTGCCTGTAACTAGCAGTGATCCTCTCCACATTACAGGGCCGTAAGCCCAGAAAGCATTTCAACAACAGATTGCCAGGGCTGCTGCAGAATAAGAACTCTAAGTTTAGATTAAATTCTTCCTCTGAATTTCAGATTAAATACCAGAAAGAAATCTATGAAGCAGCTCTTTGCACCTCTGAAGATCAGCTGTGGATTAGTGGTGAAGCTGCCATTGGCTTAGATCTCTTCCACGCCATCAGAATCAGGCAGATGTTCACGCATGCTGCACCCACAGGCACACAGGTTTCTGCCCTCAGTATTCAAGGATCACATGCCAACCAGAGGTACCTGAGAAACTGATAAATACCTGGCAGGAGTTTGTCGCTAAGGCCACCTGGGACAGTGCAGGCTTGTCACAGAATCACAGGAGTTGGAAGGGACCTCAAAAGCTCATCCAGTCCAACCCCCCCCTGCCAGAGCAGGATCACCTAGACTGGGTCACACAGGAACACAGCCAGGCGGGTTTTGAATGTCTGCAGAGAAGGAGACTCCACAACCTCTCTGGGCAGCCTGGGCCAGGGCTCTGTTACCCTCACAGTAAAAAAGTTTTTCCTCATGTTCACATGGAACCTCCTGTGCTCCAGCTGGCACCCATTGCCCCTTGTCCTGGCATTGGACATCAGAGAGAAGAGCCTGGCTCCTTCCTCCTGACACTGCCCTTTACAAATTTATAAACATGCATGAGGTCTCCCCTCAGTCTCCTCTTCTGCAAACTAAAGAGACCCAGCTCCCTCAGCCGCTCCTCAGCAGGAGATGCTCCACTCCCTCCATCATCCTTGTGGTCCTGCGCTGGACTCTCTCCAGCAGTTCCTGTCCTTCTTGAACTGAGGGGCCCAGAATTGAACACAATATTCCAAATGCGGTCTCACCAGGGCAGAGTAGAAGGGATGGAGAACCTCTCTCGACCTACTGACCACCCTGATACACCCCAGGATGCCGTTGGCCTTCTTGGCCACAAGGGCACATTGCTGGCTCATGGTCATCCTGCTGGCCACCAACACCCCCAGGTCCCTTTCTGCCTGGCCACTTTCCAGCCACTCGTCCCCTGTAGCGTCCATGGGGTTATTGTGACCCAAGTGCAGGACCTGGCACTTGGCCTTGTTGAAGCTCATCCAATTGGCCTCAGCCCATGGATTCAGCCCATCCAGGTCCCTCTGCAGAGCCTTCCTACCTCAGGCAGATCAACACTGCCTCCCCGCTCAGTGTCATCTGTTAATCTGTCTTAGTGTCAACTGTCACACCCATGAGTGCAGGGAGAAGGAAATGGTGCTTACCTGCAGTGACAGACGCAATCGTAAGAGGAAGGTCTGGGCAGATCTCAAAGCCGTAGTGATGGAGGACCAAATCTTTGTATACTGTGACAGTAAGTTTGACATGGCTGGCAGCCTGGCCACTGCCATCACTGGTGCTGTCTGTCACAGACACTCCTCCCCTGTAAGACAAGAAGCCGGTGATTAATTAAGACACTGCCAGACGATAATTTACCAAAGGGGTATGGATCCACACATGTACACATACCCCCTCCACTTTCAGTGAGCTGCACCACTACAGAGAGGGGCCAGCACCTCTCTGGGCTCCCACAGATGACCCTGCAGTGGGCAGGCCAGCAGTGATTCCCCAGGCTGAACACACCAGAGCAGTGGCACCAGCTGGATGTAATTACAGCTCTCTCAGCCACCCCAGCCCAGTGGTCACATCTGTGTCCCGCAGCAAGCCCTGACCTCCACAGATGGCAGCAACACCTTACCCAGCAAGGCAGTGAGAGAATCCACAGCTTTTGCCAGGATCCAGTCCAGCTTAATTTTGATTCACAGACCTTAGGAAAGTAAAACAGCTGTGGGCCAGGGTACTTCGCAAATGCGACACCGTCTTGCGCTGAAAACATGGGCCAATGGCAAGAACCAAACAGAACTATAGCCTCATATTCAAAAAAAGCACATTTCACATTGATCTGTACTGTATTTCTGCAGATGTGACTCACAAAACCAGAGTGGGTGAAGGCAGGAACATCTGTCCCATGAAAACAAGGGGGATGCTTAAAAGCACTGTTTTTTCTAGGGGCTACTGTATGCATATTTCCCAAAAACACCTAAACAAGAAGTAAGATCTGCAATCTGCGACTGCCCTTGTTTCTTGAGAACAAACCTGTGCTTTCTCTTACCAGACGTGATCAACAGATATTCCTGTCACAAACAACATGTTTACCTGGATGCACCATCCCGAGAGCGATGAAGCCATTTTGCTACCATTTGCTCTATTCTACATGCTTTGCGTGTCTGGATTAAGTTAGTCTCCAAATCTTCCATTTACCTAAAAATGACAGAAATCACAGGAAAACAGAATGACAAAAGACTGAGGAAATCTTCCAGACAGTAGTCAGAGTTACCAACACCAATCCACAACTCTTTTGTGAGAGAGATCCACTGGCACCTTGGGAAGACCACACGCTTTAACAGAGGACGTTAACATCTGTAACACCTACTGTGATTCTCCCTGCCCACCCAGTGTCCCCTGCCTGGTGCTTCTCGTGTGCCCATGCTGGTGGTCACAGTACATTACCTTGTCATGGCAGAGAATGATCCAGCAATGATTCCTCTGTCAGACCAGATAATTTGCCACTTTAACTCTGTGCCTTCCAAGACACAGAAAGCCTGTAGCCACACACCATTTTCACTACCCGTTCAAACACTGGAAAGAACTTCGGGCTGCAAGCGAACCAAACACAAAATTAAACAGAAAATACGTCTGCGTCTACAAGAAGTCACGAAGAATATAAACTCTTTGTATTTCAATTGTATTCCACCAACGAAACAGAATTACTATTTTGTGGTCAGCTTGCAAGATGTGTCCTGAGCTCCTCTCTCATGTCTCCTGCTCAAGCAGTAAGTTCTGTGCAAGGGGAACACTGTCAGTCGTGCTGGGACAGGGCACAGGACAGCGAGCTGCTGGTTCACAGCAGGAGCTCTGCTGCAGCATTGCTGCTACACTGTTATTAGTAGTAAGTTAACTTCATAATAACAAGATACAAAAGACATGGTTGGAAGCTGACAGAAATGAGGCACAGAACATTTTGTGTCAACACAAACTGGACCTCTTCCCCTCAGCACCCTTTCAACCCATAACACTCTCCCTAACTCATCTTTTCTAGCAAGGATGAGAGGACAGGACCAACATTTGCTGATGTCTCTTCCCCTCCCAGGATGCCATTCTGGCCCACTTTACTGCCTGCCTGTGTAGCAACGGACGGAAAAGGGGGCCATAAAATTCTAGCCTCTATGAGTTCTTTTGCTGAGCGCTCTCTTGGCTGGTTCTTCTTGTGCAACAGAACTCAAAACTGCTCCTTCAGCCACACTGCTCCTACATCTGCCTCTGAGCAGCACCTCTGAGCCAAAAACAAGTATCCTTGTGATCAAGTGGTGTGTTCTGAAGGACACTAGAGTCTGTAGGATGGGAAATCTGCTACCTTTCCAGAGGGTGACTGGTTAGTAGAAGCATAGCAGTTCCACAGCCTGAAAGACACACATGGGACATGTCAAACCAAGGGCTGGGCAGTCATCATCTATCCTTAGCATGTTCCTTTTCAGCCTCAGAGTTTCACTGTTTCTGACAGCTAGCTCCATAGACATGGCAATATTCATGCAACAGCATGGTTGCAACCATCTTCTGACTTTGACTTAAATCTCTTTTCTCAGTAGCATAAAGTGCTTTGGCTTTCCCACATCGCTTCAAATGCTCTCACATTCCCCTCTGAGTCATGGAGAAAGTCCTGCTTGCAGCTGATCCCTCCTCCCTAGAGGCTCTCTGGACACCTTTAAGTAACCTGCTTCACCTACTGATGCACTGAGTTCAATCGCTCTCTAGTGCTTTCTCATTAACTCCATGTGCAGCTGCACTCACCACCCTTGCCCCATGTCTTCCACTTCTTTACTGAAGGGACAGCCTTTCCTTTCCCTGCGTCTGCTGCGCTTCGCAAAACAGAATTTCTGGAGAAAGTCTCTTAACCTGCAGGACAAGGAGGAAAAGCCTGAATAACTAACATAAACGCTTAAAGAACCCAGATGGAAACTAAAAGGGAAAAAAACCCCACGCTGTCCTTTCAGTAAACCAGAATGTTTGAGCCAAACAACAGCCGTCTTAGAAGAGGCAACTTTGGCAGATATTCCCCTATAACAGTGCAAAACACAAGGCAGAAGCCTTCTTTCTCAGCCTGTCCCCAGGGCACCGAAGTTCCTGCGTGTATGCTGAGGGAGACAGGATTACCCAGCCTGGTGCACCACGCGTGTGCAGCCGGTACCTCCTGGCTTCAGAGATTTCCTCTCAAAGCTCTGGCTTGGGTTCTTCTCCCAGCTGCCCTTTTGCAACTATTTTTACGCCAAGCCCTTCAGCACATCACTAAGCAGCTTGAGCGGGCTAAGATGCTACTACACAAAGAGCCTTAAACTCTGTCGGAGGAAACTAAGACCGGCCAGGTATTTGCATGACTGACTCATCCAGCCATTGCCTGCTGTCTCAGAGGAAACTGGAGTGGGTGCTCTGGCTCTTCAGGAACAACATTGAGTTGCAGATGAGGGCCTTAGCAAGCCTCGGGGCACACAGCCACAGAGCAGAACAACAGACAGCAGGTCAGGAAGTGCGCTGTCAGCTGCAGAGAGGCACAGAGGGCACAAGGAGAACTGCCAGGCTGCACTGTCCGTGTGTCGTGTACCTCTGCCATAGCAGCAAAAACACTGCTTTCCCACCAGCGTCCTTTCCCAGAGCCTGGCCTTCAGCCACTGCAGATCAGCACATTCATGTATTCCAGCCCTGCTGCAAATAAGGACAATGCAGATCTGATCTCGCATCACTCAGCTCTTATCACCTCCGAAGTGGAGCCCACCATACAAGGAGAGGAAGCTGTGAAGAGACGGGTGCCAACTGCGCAATGAGGCAGAAGGCACCGAATGGAGTTCCGAATTCAGCCAACTAGCCCAGATCTGACTGGTAGGCAAAAAAAAAACCAAACCCAAAACAACAACAAACCAACCTGCAAGGAGACTACTTCAATTTTTCTCACGTCGTTACATGGGAAGTATTAATTCATCCAACTGAAATTTTCTGATGGACAAAAGCCTTACTGGTGTTTCTGAAATCACACCTTTGTTTTAAAGTGTTTGCTATCATCAGAATGTAGCATCAGAAGCAGCAGTTAGAACAAGCAAGTCTCCCCCACTTGCTGAACTACAAACAGGAGCAGTTGCAATGAGCTGTCACAAGCCGGCTCTGGATGTGGTCCACCCGTATCTTCACTCACTGGGGCTTTTGGAAGCATCTTCCTAAGTCCTTCTTCGTAATGGAAGCCAGTCAGTAGCGTGCAATCTCACAGAAGGCACTAATCCAAATAATGTGTAACACGTCCTGTCCTCCCCCAGCCCCAGAGCATGGCACAGTAATGGGCACTGACAAAGAGCTGTGACACTGCAGAGCTCCTCCAGGTGAACAGAGGTCGTGATGCACTTGCTCACTGGCCATGCAGCAAGCCTGCAATGCATGGACCACTGTGCATAGGTCAAGCAGCCCTGCAAGGCTAAGAAGGGTATAATGGTTTGAAGGAGCACAATCCTTGCTCTTCTGCTGCAATTTTTTTCCCCACTGGTGCCTTGCAAGAGCACACGTTGGTGGGACAGCACCAGGCCAACATCCCGACTTCCTCAGACTAACCAGTAGAGAGAACAAGGATAACTTAGGTTAAATGACCTCTGACTCTATTCAGGATACTCAGAATGGTGGCTTTTCTTATACAGCTCTTTGATTCTGCCAGAGATGTCAGGCAGGCCGTCTGAGAGCAGCCACAACAACAGACAGCTGGGGGTTGGACAGACAGGAGGACAGCATAGGCAGGTCTAACTCCAGATGTCTGTGCTGATCTCCGAGTCCTTCTGCCTTTATTTTTTTTGGCTTCCTTGCACCGGGACCTCCCTGCAAAGCTCCCAAAACCTCCTGTGGGCATTCGTGACTTGCAGGGCTAGGCAGGGCAATGGGACACCCAGCCACAGACAACACAGAGGATGCACACACAAGATCTTTCTGCGATACTTCACCTTCGCATCAGCACTGACAACTCACTGCAGCCCAGCCACCCTCGTACTGATGTTCCCAGAGCCCCTGCTCTGCAGTTACACTGATGCCTGGAAGGCTCAGATTCGGTTTGATTTTCAACATGAGAGTGAAGTATCTGACCTTTACACTGCCCCCAAAAACACCCTTGATCACCCTTGTTACATGATGCCAGGTGTATCCTCATGGGGTAAATGGAGAAGAATTCAAGATTTTTGTTTGTCTTGAACTTTCAGAAGTTTGGGTCCTGATTTGTTGTAAATACTGGGAATCGGCAGCTATGATACAAATATTACTGTGAGAATATGTGTATTTATGGCAGATGCAGAACAACTACACTTTCTTCTCCAGAAAATACGCTTTTCTACCTGAAAAGCAGCTGATTTGCCTTGCCGCTGTTGCTGCCAGCCCTGCTGATGGTGCCAGTGGAAGATGAAGCCAGACTTGGCAGCAAGTACCAAATTACTGTAACTTACTCTCTGTGAGGTTTAAGGAGCACCTATCAGGATCCTGTGCTACTATGCAGAGATTAATGCAGTACTCCTGCCTCACATGTGAATTTACAGAGAGAGTAAAGGGTCTTTAAGGCTTCTTCCACCTCCCATCTTCAAGTCAGCCACCTAACCACTTTGCAGTAGTGCTTACAGCAGAGATAATCAGGAGAGCAGCCAGCTCTGACCTCTCAGCTTCAGCTAATCCTACGCAGACCTCACAGGAAGCCCGGACGTGCAGCATGGTCGTCTGATCATGGAGGACACAAACCCAGTCTCTGGACACCCCACCACGCCAGGGACCCCAGCACCAGCAGTGCCATCGCAGCAGCTGTGGGGGAGACCATTTCTTTTGCAGATGTGTCTGCAACTTTGAAGCGTCTGTTTCCCTTAACCGGAAAAGCCTGAGGGCTCGCAGTCAAAATTGGTAGTATTGAAAATACAGGCAGTAAGATCCTATGGCAGTGAGTGCCATGGCCTGAAGTGTAAATACAGTGCTTTGTGCTGGTCCCCTCTGCTTTTTGTCAAACCCCCCCTGTGAGGACAGCCTAAGAGTTGGGGCTGTTCAGCCTGGAGAAGAGGAGGCTCCGGGGGGACCTTACTGCAGCCTTCCAGTTCCTGAAGGGGGTCCTATAGGAAAGATGGGGAGGGACTTTCTACAAGGGCAGGTAGTGATAGAATGAGGGGTAATGGTTTTAAACTGGAAGAGGGCAGATTTAGACTGGATATTGGGCAGAAATTCCTGGCTGTGAGGTGGTGAGGCCCTGGCCCAGGTTGCCCAGAGAAGCTGTGGGTGCCCCCTCCCTGGCAGTGCCCAAGGCCAGGTTGGACGGGGCTTGGAGCAGCCTGGGCTGGTGGAGGTGTCCCTGCCCATGGGGGTTGGACTGGGGGGGTTTGGGGTCCCTTCCCATCCAAACCACTCTGTGATTCTATGAAACCAAATCTCCCTTTTGACGCAAGATCAAAACCTGTGCACTGGGTTAGGTGTTTAAAAAGCAGTCTGCTGCTCCTCAGGATGGGCTTCCAGCTCCAAAAATGGCCTTTTGTGCTCTTGCAAACAGTCCTTTGTGGGGCTGATGAGCCTTCCAGACTAACACCATTCATTGCTGCTAGTGTATCTTGCCTTTCCCTTTAACCCTTCACAGACGGCTAGCTCCAGACCAGAGCTTTTGGGCTTCAAAGTAATCACAGTGATGCTGAGCTTGCAGCAGTTCTCCTGGATAAATTAAAGCAGAGGTGTCAGTGCCACACATGCAGTGCTACGAGAATGCTGTGCACTACAGCTATCATACCATCTGAAGGTGCTGGTGGACCCATGCTCTGCCCTCTCTGAGGCAGAAACATCCACCAGAAAGAACATGAGATGGGAGATGCTGTATTCTCCTACCACTAGTCAGAAGGCAGTAATTTAATGGAAAGGAGCGAACAGAGGCAAGTCTCTGCTTGGGGCAGCAGGCGAACCCCCTCCTTGCCTACCTCACCTCCCCAGGTGCCTCTGTACAACAGGATGAGGCTCTGGATTTGGAAGGTCAGGCAACTGATAATGTGGGTGATGGCACATCTGCACCTGCTGGTGAAACCAAAGGGCAAGAAGGAAATCCACAGGCAGTGGAAGAAGGAGCAGGTATCCTGGGGAGAGCATAGGGATGTTGCCCGGTTGTGCAGGGATGGGGTCAGGAAGGCCAAGGCACAGCTGGAGCTGAACTTGGAGGCAAAGAATAACAAGAAGGGCTTCTATGGGTATGACAGCCACAAAACGAAGGTCAAAGAAAGTGCACTCCCCACAGCATCCCTCTTTCTAAACTGGAGAGAGATGGATTTCATGGGTGGACTACAATGGGTGGATAAGGAACTGGCCAGATGGTTGCATCCAGAGGATAGTGGTCAACAGCTCAATATCCAGACAGATCAGTGGCGAGCGGTGTCCCTCAGGGGTCTATACTGGGACAAGTGCCATTTAATATCTTCATCAACGAAACAGACAGTGGGATCAAGTGCAACATCAGCAAGTTTGGAGACAACACCAAGCTGAGTGGTGCAGTTGACATCCTGAGGGATGCGATGCCACTCAGAGGTCCATGGACAAGCTGGAGAAGTGGGCCCAGGTGAATCTCATGAGGTTCAACAAGGCCAAGTGCAAGGTCCTGCACCTGGTTTGAGGCAACTCCCGCTATCAATACAGGCTGAGGGATGAAGGGATTTCAGAGCAGACCTGTGGAAAGGACTCGGGGGTGCATGAAAAGCTGGATATGACCCGTCAACGTGTGCTCGCAGCCCAGAAAGCCAACCGTATCCTGCGCTGCACCAAAAGAAGTACGCGCAGCAGGCTGAGGGAGGTGATTCTGCCCCTCTGCTCTGCTCTGATGAGACCCCACTTGGATACTGAAGTCCTCAGTAAGACACAGACATGGACCTTTTCGGAGCAGGTCCAGAGAAGGGCCACAGAAATGGTCAGAGGGATGGAACACCCCTGCTCTGAGGAAAGGATGAGACACCTGGGGCTGTTCAGCCTGGTGAAG
Organism: Mesitornis unicolor; assembly: GCF_000695765.1. Taxonomy (NCBI): domain Eukaryota; kingdom Metazoa; phylum Chordata; class Aves; order Mesitornithiformes; family Mesitornithidae; genus Mesitornis; species Mesitornis unicolor. Next base: position 10,637 of record NW_010183614.1, read on the forward strand.
CGAAGTGTCCAGGGAGACCTTAGAGCAGCCTTTCAGAACTTTAAAGTGGGCTTATGAGAAAGACAGGGACAGACTTTTTAATAGGGCCTGCAGTGACAGGACAAGTGATAATAGCTTTAAAGTAAAGGAGGGTAGATTCAGGCTACATATAAGGAGCAGATTTTCTGCAGTGAGGGTGGTGAAATACTGGAACAGGTTGACCAGAGAGAGTGTAGATGCCTCTTCCCTGGAAATATTCAAGTCATGTTGGATGGGGCTCTGAACAACTTGATCTAGTTGAAGATGTCTCTGCTCACTGCAGGGGGTTGGACTGGATGACCTTTATGAATATGCCTTTCAACCCAAACCACTCTGATTTCTACGCCCTGTGTGACACACGCTCACATTAACGCAGTTCAGAGCCAAAGAAGGGCTGGTCCCTGCCCAGGCTACCCCAAATCATTAGACGTGGTCTTCCCTGGTGACCATTTATCTGCTACATGCTGCCTTCACAAGCTCTGACAGGCTGAAACTGCAGCAGCAGGGTGTTCTCTTTCGCTGATCTTCCTGGTTTGGAAAACAGTACAAAGCAGCCCTTCAGCTCATGCTCAGCCTCTCAGCTCAGGTTCAGTAGTGGACAGGTTATGGTTGGACTCAATGATCTTAAAAGTCTTTTCTAACCAAATGATTGTGTAATTCTTGCTGAAGTTCCTTCCAGCCAGCGAACACCCCTGACTCTGGAGGAAGCCTGGGCTCCTGTGGGACACAAGACTTGGTCTGTGGTCCCTCACCCAAGGAAGGAGTCTTCACCCTCAACAACAGAATCAGGTCTGGAGCTGCCTGTGTCAGGCAGACGCAGGTTCAGGACAGGAGGCAGGTTTTCACATAGCCAAACACAAGTCTCTGCTAACCAGCCAGGGGATCTGGCTCATGTAATGGGTCAGCTACAGAGTAAGGAGGTAGTGATACAACCAGTGATGTCTGCTCCTTCAGCTGCTGCTCCTGTCCAAGTACCACCAGAGGGTAAGCACGTCCTTTCCTTCCTGGGCAGGTATGAGAAAACTAAGCTCAGTCTTGACAAACGCAGTTCATCGTGAGCCTGAGCTGCATCAGAACACACTTTGGGCAGGACCAGACAGCTTTGCAGCAAAGCTTCTGAAGGTCAGCCAGCCTGGGACAAAACAGTAATGTACAGATCTTCCACACAGTAGCTTCTAAATGTTGCCCGAGATAGTGCCAGGTGAGATAGCTGGGCCAGAGGACGAGGATTCAAGCTTCCGTGACAGCCTGCCTTCCCATCAGAATGGAGGCAAGCCCCAGATGGGAAGATGCTACTAGAAACTCCTCCAAGAATGTTTCTGCCTGTGTAGCCACAGGGGCTCACCTCTTCTCAGGAGACATTTTACCCAAGACACCAACCCTGAAAGACCACTGAGATGCTGTCCTGGGTCTGCTGGGATTGAATCCTAGGATTCCACTTTCGGTTCAG
>NW_010183614.1:12135-13087 GCF_000695765.1 Mesitornis unicolor
AGAACTACAGTGTGCAATTTAGTGAAAACAAGTTGGTACTATAGATGGAGTTTTGTTCTGGTTCTCATCAGATGTTTACATTATCTCAAGGCTTGTTTTTCAGTCTTTGCCTACACTTTTGTTCATAGTTTCTTTGCTGGTTTTTTGTTTTTTCTTTCCTTCTCTCTGCACAAGAGGATAGCAGGCAGAAGTGAAAGACCAGGATTTTTTGGGACCAAGCTGACCAATAAAATGTATCATAGAATCACAGAATCGTTTTATTGGAAATGCCCTTAAAGATCAAGTCTAACCATAACCTACCTCTATCAAATCTGGAGCTAAACCATGTCCCTTAGCACCACATCAATGCATCTTCTGAACACTTCCAGGGATGGGGATTCAACCACCTCCCTGGGAAGCCCATTCCAGTATTTAATCACCTTCTCAGTGAAACAGTTTCTTCTAATGTCCAACCTAGACCTCCCCTGGCGCAACTCGAGGCCATTTCCTCTTGTCCTATCTCGTGTCACTAGGGAGAAGAGACACACACTCACCTCTCTACACCCTCCTTTCAAGTAGTTGTAGAGGGTGATAACGTCTCCCCTCAGCCTCCTTTTCTCCAGACTAAGCAACCCCAGCTCCCTCAGCCGCTCCTCATAAGGCTCATGCTCCAAACCCTTCACCAGCTTTGGTGCCCTTCTCTGGACATGCTCCAGCACTTCAATATCTTTCTTCTAGTAAGAGCCTCAAAACTGAACCCAGGACTCAAGGTGTGGCCTCACCAGTGTGGAGTACATGGGGATGATCACTTCCCTATTCCTGCCAGCTACACTGTTCCCAATACAGGACAGGATGGCGTTGGCCTTCTTGGCTCAAGGGCACATTGCTGCCTCATGGGCATTGCTGCCACCAACACCCCAGGTCCTTTCCAGCCACTCGTCCCCTGCAGCGTCCATGGGGTTATTGTGACCCA
>NW_010183614.1:13525-16908 GCF_000695765.1 Mesitornis unicolor
ATAGAAGGAGATGAGATCGGTCAAGCAGGACCTGCCCTTCCTGAACCCGTGCTGACTGGGCCTGATCGCTTGGGTGCTCTTCACAACGGAACCCTCTGGACCAGCACAGTCTGGGGTCAAGGTGCCCACGGAGAAGAGGAATGGCATGAGAACCCCTGCAGCCTGCAAACACACAGTTTACTGGCAGGAGTACAGACTCAGCACTGCTGAGACTCAGTGCCAGCACTGCTTGCAAGGTGGCTCCATGCCCATCCTTGGAGCAGGGCCTTGTCACCACAGAACAGTAGTGGAAGGGACCAGTGGCCAGATGAAGGATGAGCCTAAAGCTCCAAATGAGCTGCACCCTCCACAGCAATCACGTAGCACAGCCATCTTCCACAAGGCCCAGAGGAATCCATCATGTGGAATCTGTGAGCAAAAGCCAAACTCCACCAGGCCAGACCCAGGGAGCCAGGAGCACATCTTGCAGTTTGCCTGAGAACACACAAACATCAGAGAAGCAGGGTGAAAGGCACTGCCAGATGATGCCTATTGCTGCCAAATGCTCATGAAGAGAGTCCCTTGGTCTGTTCCAGCTACTGGCGGCCAGAAGTCACTAGTGACCACAAGCACGCATTAGCCATTCTCTGCTGCTCTCCTCAGCCAATCTGCAGGGCAGTGCCAGCTGTCCGCTTCCCTTCTGAAGTCATTTGCAAGTTTGGCCTGTACCATTACACCCTCATTGTGCTCTGATTTCCTGCAGACATAGGAGGCTTCATATCTGAACTAGTCTCAAAATATGAGGTTCTGAATACGGCACACAAAGACTCCAGGCACCAAATAAAAATCGTTTCAGCAAAGGCTTCAGCAAAAGCTGCATGCTTGCCTGGCTCACAGATTTAGAGGAGAAGAGAAGGAAGACTAGCTTTGTGTATGGTCCATTACACACAACCTAAAGAAAATGACAGACATAATGTTCAAGGTGGAAAGGAGAAAAATCAATACTTCCCCTCCTGAACAGCTTTCATGTCTAAAGATAGACTTGTGTGGAAGTGTGTGAAGACTTCAGCTGTGTCTCTCTGGACAAGAGCTGCCAGCACAGAGGGAATGCTCCCCTCTAATTTCCTGCCTTAGTCTTCCAAGAGTAACTTCTCCTCACAGTGGTGAAAATAACTGCGTCTGAGTGCATCGTGAGATCCTCTTCCCCAGTCTCTGTATGCACAATACCATGAAATCAGGCCGCAGCAACACTTCCATGCCACTTGCAATTTGCACAACAGGGGAAATAAAAGGGAAAGGTTCTCTGCAGAACTGCACGCATTGGCATTGATCTCTGCGTCCTGGTGCAGACCTTGAACTAATACACACACCTGTAAAGTTCAGCACTCTGCAGTATTTCCAGTGTCTTCCTGGGACTGCTGGCACAGAAATCCCACCTCAGCACACACAAGTTCAGGGAAGGCAATGCAACAGGTTCCTCCGTGCCTGTTGGTAAAGATGATCTTTACGCGTGCCCTGGATTTCACCAAGTGTGAAGACAATACGCTGGGAAACAACTTCTGCATCGCCTTTTGGCAAGTGCCAAGAAAGGAAGAATAAAGAAAGGGAAAATACGTGCACTTGAAAAAGACTGATTCGGGAATTTCATGCTGCGTACAGAGATACTTGACGAAAGCCTTCAGGTTTCTCTTCAGCTTTAAAAATGCCAGGCTCTTTGCAAGCATTAGAGCCCAGATAACTAAATAGCATTAAACACACTGCTCTGTTCGCCAGCAGCTTGCTTAGCAAGAATTTAGAGGGCAATTTACTAAAACCTAGGAAGAGAGAAACCCGGAATAAATAGCTAGCACTGCACATTGAAATGTATGCCATATGCCTGGTACCAATGGCTAAATTAAAGAGTCTCCACCACAGCAAGCTCTGCCCTTGGCTGCCAGCTGAGCTGCACCCAAATGCTGCCATTGCTGCTGACAAGCCGCTCTTTCCCAGAGCAGTTGCTGCTGGGACAGGACGTGACCAGGGAGCTTGGGTGGAAGAGAACTTCACCTGCCATTTCCTGGAAGGTTTCAATGGCTTCTTTCAAGCCCCCTGTCAGCCCAGAGCCCTCCTACACCTCCACTCTCAGAATCACAGCATGGTTTGGGTTGGAAGGGACCTTTAAAGCTGATCCAGCCCAACCCTGCAGTAGCAGGGACATTGGTACCAGATCAGGGTGCTCAGACCCCATCAAGCCTGGCCTTGAACATCTCCAGGGATGGGGCCTGCACCACCTCTGGGCAACCTGTGCCACTGATCGACCACCTCATGGGGAAGAGCTTTTTCCTCAGATCCAACCTAAACATGTCCTTTTCTGGTTTAAAACCTTTACCCCTCATCCTATCGCTCCATGCCTTAGTGAGCAGCTCTTTCCCAGAGTTCTTATAGGCACCTTTCAGGTCCTGGAAGGTTGCTATAACGTCCCCCCAGAGCCTTCTCTTCTCCAGGCTGAACAACCCCAGCTCTCTCAGCCTGTCTCCACATCACCATCTGTATTATCTCTTTACTACCATGGGGCAGGACAGAGGGCCAGCCTCCTTCCTTGAGTTGTGCTGCATCCTTCCAATCATTCCAGTGCACCCTTGCTTTTGGCCTTCCCACCCAATTTGGTCCCAGAGCTTACTCATCAGTCTTGCCAGGGGCTTATTCACAAATGGAAGGATGGAGCGAAGATTAGGTGCCTCTGGAGCTCATGTCAGCTGAAATTACACAGGAAGAATGAAATGCAGGCTTACACGCTTCCAGAATTATTATTCTTTTCCAGCTTGGATTTTTACCAGGTTCTACGACAGCCCCTTAAACATTTCTCTGCCTGCCTTGCTACAGAGAACCCCATATGGCAGTGGGGCAGCAGCGCAGAAAGAGATAAAGCAAAGGAAATAGTTCACTGAAGGCTCCCTATCTAACATGACTATCATTTCCACCTCCAATTCTGCAGACTCTTCTGGGCCAGCAGGACTGCTCCTCCAAGACAAGATCCCTGTGGCTAATACAGGCTTCCTTAGGCTTCTTGTCTTACATCCCCTTTAGATTATTCAGCCTTATTCCCCACATCTCACTGGGGGGTTAAGCCTCAGCCAAATCTGCCGGAAAGAAAACTTCAGAGAGCTTCCCACTACTGTAGTAAACCAGGGTGATGAGGAGGCTCTCCACAGAGTGCTGTACCTGATGCTTGCATGTTAAAGCCATTCTGACTTCTGCTCCCTCAAGTTCAGGTAAAATTTCTCTCACAGTATTCTCCCATTGTGGTTAAAAAACAAAATCAGTGATCGTGAATTTTGCAACAGAGAGGTGTTGGGCTTTTCTTTGTTTGCTTGTTCTGCTGTTTGGGAGGGAGGGAGGGGGTGGACGTGCCTATAGTTTTCTCC
>NW_010183615.1:0-59467 GCF_000695765.1 Mesitornis unicolor
GCTGGGGTGGGATCTTTTATCCCAGCCCTGGTTTCTGGCTAAGGCCTGTCAGCGCTTTCTCCTCGTCCCCTCTCACGTTATTCCGGGTGTTTGTGGGCTTTCAGAGAGCCTCTTCCTGTGCAACGCGAAGGCAGGTCTCCTTGCTGCCTCTCTCTGCCCCCTCGTTTTGCTCGTACCTCCAGCACTGCAGCCGCTCGGGTATCTGTGGGGTGTGAAGCCTCTTCCAGGAGAGGACAGAGGGGTTATTCATGCACGGAGTTGTGAAGGGGGGCACCTTTTTCTAAACCAGGCTGGTGCTTTACTGCGTTTCCTAGCACTTTAGTGTTTGCCTTTCGTGTGTGTCTGGCAGATAAGATTTTCGGCTGAAACGGAAGGGACACTGGAAGGTAATGGGAGTGGTATTGACACACATTGTGCCTGTCGTATCTACAGGTCGAGTGTGGAGTCAGCCCAAAGCAGCGATCATCTGATTAAAAGTGTGTCCTATTTGACGTTACTGCCACATGCGATTGGTCACTTTCGCTGGCAGGCACAGTTCCTCATTTTCATTAAAAAAAAAAAATTAGTTCGGTAGGTTTGCCTGTGTGCTTGAGGTTTAGAGACAAAATTGTAACAAAATGAGTGGAATTGATCTGCTTGAATCTCTCTGAAGGCTGAAGCTTTCTTAAAGGTACTGTACTGTGCTCTGCTTTCATGTGTGACAGGTGAAGCTGTGTAGCTGTCTTGTGACTGCTTCAAGACATGGCATAGTAAAAATGACCTTCATCTGCAGCCTGCCTAAATAATAATGTAAACTACTTTAAAAAAAAATCCGAATCAAACACATTGGTGAAATACTCTCTCCTGCACTTGAAAACAATGTGTATCAAACTGATGTACTTTAAATAAATTAAGTGCCCAAAAAAGGTGACTGCACACATCTGATTTAAAAAAAACTGAACATAAGGTATTGATCTGAATATATTTGCTAAATATGTTATGCCAAGGCAGATTTATGCAACCCCAGTGTAAAGGCTTGCTAAATGTAAACATCTAAAACCTTCTTCCTTAATTGGTAGCATGATCAGACTAGTCTTAAGTAAACTTCAAGTCCAGGCTACTTAATCAAGTTTAAAATGGTTTTGCATCCTGGGAGATATTCCAACTTCAATATGCCCTTCTTGTAGATAACTGACTTTGAAAAGCTATGACCAACTGTGAGGCCGCTCCTTAGAGTAAACTTCATTCAAATGTTAGCTGGTATTGCAGAGCACCTAAAGTGCTGTCTTATCAAGAATCTTTATACTGTGGAGGACATTCCACTGTTGTGAAAGAATCTGACTATTAGTGTATTAGTATGGAAGGCTACTAACTTTCCTCAAAATTTTTCAGAAAATAAAACTTTTTACCACCTACTAGGAAGTATTTATGTTCTGGATTTTTTCTTTTAATGTAGCCTTTCCTTAGTTTAACTATTTTCAGATAATTTTTGTCTGCAAATTACCATGCTCTGTTACTTGCAGGGAACTGGTGAAGCATTGTAAGTGTTGATTATGTAAAGCAGTGTAATTTGAGCCTTAATTGGCCAAAGTATGCTGTTAATTCAATGTTTGCTGATCACTTTACAGTAACAACTTTTGTCCTGGTCTCACTGAATTTAAGCTCAAATAAATCTTGCTGTAAGATTCAGTGGAATGCTTTCAGATTGGACAGTTCTGAAATAATGTTGCTTTTGATTAATCTTACAAGCAAAAACTAATAATCTTCTGAATCTTGCCAGATTAATAATGCAGAATGCACTGAGGCAGTGATGCAGTTGATTCAATTTTTAGGATCACAGTGAACATACTATTTGTGACTTTGAGTTTATAGCTGACTATAATTCACCTTTCTTGCACAAAAGGCTTTATATTTGATACTACAGAATGTTAGAAATAGTCTAGTTTATTTTACACTTTGAAGTACTTACTAACATTCATAGAGCAAAGTATGATTTCATCACATGGAGGATGGCTAAAGAGAAATAAGTGATGCAGTTGCTCAGGAGAAAATTTTCATATGTGGAGTTCGACCGTTAATGATGCCTTCAATGTCATGGATAAATGCGCTGCTCCCTTTGCTGCATTCTGCTAGTAAAGCAGGTTAGTTAGAACAAATTCTTATAATCATATATGGTCCTGAGTGTCTTCTCTAACGCTGCTAAATATACTTTAAAAACATACTTCTTTAAAACCCAGATTGTCCATCAATGTTTAAATAGAGAAGACCTTTTCTAATTTTTAGAAAGTGCTTTTGCAACACAAACCATGATTCTCTAACTGTGACTTAGTTGTTCTCAGATTTCTAGATGTAATAGAACAGGTATGCCCTACTCTGAAACTTTGGTTGGCATCAGGACACTTGGAGAACATACTTGTAGCAAATACCCTGTTGATGAACTTGAAAAATTTCAAGTCTCAAGTTCTGGTGACTGGCTTACTCATTGTGTGTAATAGGAGAGTTTGAATTATGGCAGTTGCATGGAAAACTTGAGACACAAAAAGCCAATAGAAGCTGGAGTTCAACACCAGAGGCGTGCATTCTTGGGAAGTGACATCCTATCTGTAGCAACTGAAACTCCATTTTACTGAGCTAACAAAACAGAAAGGAATGTGACTGCATTTGAACAGAACTGTAAGAATACTGTTGTAGAAGATATACTCAACTTCACACAAGAAGAACAGTTAATTTATATAGCCTTCAAGATTTTTATTTATGTGAGTATTTTCTGCACTTTGTAACTCTGCCTTTTGGAGGTTAAAGTAAGGAAATAACTTGTGGACACAGCTAACATGGAACTTGCATTGAAGGCACTCCTGGCATTTCATGTGTGTTCCCCCCTCTTTTTTTCCTCCAAAAATCCTTCTCCTCTATGTAAGTTAGAGAAGCTGATTTTTTTTCCTTTCACAGAAAACTGTTGAGATTGACATTCCATTTGTCCTCTGTTGCCCTACAATGGAACATTAAGACTTCAGCCTTAGACAGTTAAAAATGTGAAATGTGTGTTTAATTGCTGTGCAACAGGATAGATAATGGCTGGCACAGTTCTCACAATAATTTATGTGCCACAAACAAGTGCAGTTTATATGCTTCCCTTTAAAGGCCATTAGTTCAATCACACAATTTCTTGTCTTAAAGTGCATTAAAACTTAGATCAAAGGAGTAACTAAGTGCTCTTTGGATGTGATTGAACAGAGTGATAATGATTTATGAAAGCAGTATTTAAAACAAACACAACCTCACAACCTATTTCAAACTTGGGTGCTATAGGGAATCACTTTCTGCTAGTGCGGAACAGTTATGAAAACAGCTATTTTGTATGGAATATGATCATAGTACTCAAATTTCAATGGATAGGGAATGAAAGAGAATATTAGGTAGGTTAATTGGTATCTTTCTGTATGCAGATGTATTGTGATAAATAGCCTCTTTATTAAGACAACATCTGTCTATTCTCAAAATTTAAGCTTTAGGAAGAGAAATTCACCTTTTAATTTAGAAGGTGTAATAGCAGCAATGTTTAAAATAATAACAGCCATGTGTTTAATTTGTTGTTTGGTTGTTTTTTTTAATGGCACTTGGCAACCTCTTAGACATTGTTTATTTTGTTAGAGGTTTAGTACCAATCGGGTGACTTGACAATAAGCTTTAGCAACATGTCAAAAAAACCTACTAGCAAGCTTTGACAGTTCAAGACTGTCGTGTAAAAAGAAGTAATTGCTTACGAACATTCTGACTACTTCAGGCTCTATAGAAGCTGCTTTTCTTTTTAATTTTGCCATTGCTTGTGTCTCTTTAGCTTGGTTTTCTTTGAAATCCGTGCTAATGGGAGACATTAGTTGATTTAATGACCAGAACTGTGTAACTTTCTGGCCAGCTTCATCTCTTGATGATGAAAGAGTAGATGTCTCAAATCTAACTGCTTCTACAGTTTTCATGAACACTTGTGGCTAGGTGACAAGACCCAAACCATTCCCTCTGTGAAGAAAATGCCACAGCCTGCTGCCTGTGTGGTAGGTCAAAGACCTTTAGATAACCTGCAAACTTGTACTGATCAGCCAGATAGTAAGAAGGTAGCTTGGAATGTGCTGCAGTGTGAGCTACCTAACAGGTGCTTGCTGGAAATGGGAGAAGCTGTGGGTATTGCAATGGTAAAATCAAAGTGTAGATATTAGGAATTATCACAGTGAAAAAAAGAAGGTAGTTGGCAATGAAGAAAACATGTTTTGTTCTGTTTTCAGGAGGGGACAGCCAGTCAGAAAACTAGACTTCGAATATTTCTGTTGTGTTGTATTACAGTAGATCTGTTAGTGACATCTGAGAGCTGTGTTTTTCTTAAAGTAGCCTTCATTATAAATTTCTGGTATTGTGGATATTAGTATATGCCATATATAAGTAATTTTTAATTTGAGCTATTACTAGTTAACACACTTATTGCAATGTATAGTAACGCATGATTTATTGACTACTCAGAAACTCCTTGAAAGGACCCATGCCAGGCAAGAGAACCTGCAGAAGAAAATGGTTGAGCGGCTCAAGACGGGAGTGAGACCCTCAATGCAGACCAAGACAGTCAGAGAGCCTTTGTTAGAAACCGGTAACCAGACAACTCTTCCTGGTGAAGAAGGTATTTTGCAACAAGTTTAATAAAGATTGTCTTTTTATACAAATCTCATTTTCTGTTTCTATGGGCAAGTAAAAGCCCTTACTGTTTATCTTAAAATAAAAAGCTATGTATGCAGTTACCTGACTACTAGGACTGAATATGGCTAATGTTTAGCTTGACCTGAGAGCAGATGCTCTAAGTAATTAGTAAACTATTTAAAAATAATTGTATAATGCCAAGGATAGTGCCTTTTGCTTGTTAGAATTTGGATGGGCAGTTTTTTGGGAGACATATCAGGGTAATCATAAATCATAACTTTTTTTGCATTACAGTTTTGTACTGTCTCTGAAAATATTTTAAATTGTTTGAATACTAATTTGCTTGAATATTCTGACCCATACAGTGAAGCCTGGTACAGAGCCATCACCACCAAAGAGGCTCTGCCCTAACAATATGGAGACTCAAGCTTCCAGTTTAGAGAACGTGCAGCCAATTCCTCCAGGTTCCACAAGTCATCGTTCTCCTGAGACGACTTCAGAGTTGCACGTAACTGCTTCTAACAGAGCTTCATTGGTTCAGCCTCTTGAGAAAGGAAAAACAAACATGGAGTCAGAAACTCCTGTAGCCCTTTCAGTCAAAACACGTATGCAGAAATTGGCAGAACAGCGTCGCTGCTGGGATAGTGAGGGTATGTCAGTGTTTGAATTTATGTTTGTTTGCGAGAAGGTAATTTTGTGTATGTGAACGGAAATCTTTTCATAAAGAAGTCTTAGCACTGGGCAAGGCCTAACATAATTGTTTACTACAGCTTAATTTTATACTTTTTTTCTCTACTAGGGTGATGCCTTGATCATCACAACTGACATAAAACTAGTAAACTGCTAGATTAAAAATGTGTTGGCTTTGCAGTGAACTTTAACTTGATTAGTTTCAATGCCTTCAAAGCTAGTAGCTTGATTCTCTTGATGGCAAGAACATTTAACTGTTGATAAACTCAACATATAGCAAAATGCAAAAAATGCAAATATATGTGATATATTTTATTAGCACAATAAATGTGTTTTCTTTTTTCCAGATCCTTCTGAATGCGTTTCTCTGTCCCCTCTCCAGTCAAAAGATCAGTCTGTTTCTCCACCTAAGCAGACATCTAATGCTCTGGCAAGTGATACCCCTATTGGGAGAAGAGGCCGTTTAGCTAACCTTGCTGCTACAATTGGTTCCTGGGAAGATGACCTAAGTCATCCATCTGCAAAGCAAAACAATGCACAAGAACAGCCTGGCACTGCTTGTTTATCCAAATTGTCCACTACAAGTGGAGCATCTGCTAGAATCAATAGTAGCAGTGTAAAGCAGGAAGCTGCATCCTGTTCTCAAAGGCTTGTTGAGGCTTCTATTAATAAACCAGCAAACTCAAAGCTAGCGGTGAGTGTCTGATTTAGTTGCTGATTAAAAATTGATTTGAGTATTGGGGGGGCAAATGTTAACTCATAACTATTTAATCTGAATCTGAAGATTTGGTATGAGCAATCTCAGTCTATTTACAACTTTTGCTTTATTGCAATCCCACATGCCCTTTTTTAAATAGCAGACCTGAAAGAGCTTACAATCCCTTTTATTGAGACTTTAACATATGTGTACTTAAGTCTTGTAACAGTTCATGTCAATTTAATTGATTGCTGGTTTTTTTTTCAGCATCAGAAGGGGACTTCTTATAGAGACACTGGGTTGCGCTCTGTAACTTCATATAGTTGATAGACTTAAACTGTAAATATTACTGCTGTTTGAAAATTCAATCGCAAGGCTGAAATTAGTAGTACAAGATGCCTATTGTTCAATTTATGCCATTTATGCAATGACAATATCTGCCATATGCCATCTTGTTTAGGGAAACATGGAAAAATACCTGAAGTTGCTGGCAAAAGCACCTGGAATCAAATGCTAAAGAATTTGAAACACTGGATTAAAAAAATAAACTACAAAAAGCTTGTAACACTTGTTTTCAGCTGTTTCTGTAGTTGAAATAGGTGTGTTATGTTATAGTATGCTATGCATAATGCTTTCAGTTTTTCCTCTTGAGAGAATAAGAATATGTACAGTCTCATCTTAATGTTATTCCTTTTTTCCCATGTTTAGGATCCAAACAATTTTGTAACACAATCCTCAAGAGTCACTGCTCCCTGTTCTAAAGAATTGAAAGTACAACTGCCAACAGAGATTCCCTGCAGCCCTCAGAAAACTGAGAAGTGTACACAAATAGCAAAATCAACTTTGCCTCAACCAGTTCAGTCCAAAGAAGAGCCAGTCAAAGGAACACATGTGCAACTTGAACCGAAGGGTAAACCCACAACACCAGGTAAACTTCTTTCAGCTTCAGTAAATAGTAATTAAAATTAGGCTAATGTCTCCTGTGTTGAAAACTACATGTTAGTTAAGAATTTTTGGTAGCATATCAGATAATGCCTGTTTCCTGCTGTAACTTGAGTAAAGTCCTAAAGAGTTCTGTGATAATTATCATAAATTGTACAGCTTCCATATTTTGCAAGTGTGTTTGCTTGGACATTGTTTTAGTAACTCTTGAGAGCAAAATCAATCTAATTTTTCTCTATGTAAAAATGTACCCTGCTAATATCAGTTAATGGAGATTATTCAAAGCTTCTTCCAAGTTGTTGGATACTGTATGTATCCAAACAGTATAAGGTAAAGAGTCTGCGTATGTTAGACAAAATCAAAGCTAAATGCCACATAGATGGTCTAACTTTGCATAGTGTCTTTCTTTTCAGTGGTAGCTTTTATGTCAAAAAAAGTGATTGTCCCTAGCTTTAAATCCAACTGCTTATTTGGTCAGGAACTTGGATTAACAGTTCGAACTCTTGGAAATTATGGCCAATAGAGCAAGTGTATGCCTCCTAGATATGCTAACAATAAAATACAAGCTCAATAAAGTGAGATGGATGCCAAACAAAGTATCTACCTTGTGTACTAGAATGCTTATTTACATGAAGGATGCAAGTGAGGCTGATTGTAGAGGAAATGTTGAAAAAACAAGCCAGTTTAAATAACACATATGGACTTCATTAAAAGAAGGGCATCTATTTGTTCTCATTTGCTGCTTTATTAACTTTGGTGTTCTGTTACTGTGGTGATTTGTACTTCAGGTTTAGCTTTTATAAAGTATAACAGAGTAAGAGCTGTAAATGAGACAGCTTAATTGTTTCATTGAGAACCTTCAGCAGATTTCTCTCTTTGTTTCTGAGAGTTTCTTTCAAGGCAAAATAATTGTTCTTGTAGGGGGATCGGGAATTAAGCCCTTCCTGGAACGCTTTGAGGAACGCTGTCAAGAGCGTAGTGCACGGACTCCTGCTACGAATACTCCAGGGTGCAGAACACCCATTGTTACCCCAAATACAAGGACAATCCAGGAAAGGTTTCTTAAACAAAATGAAAATTCCTCTGCTGCCAGTTTAGCACTTCAGCTTAAGCAGGTATGACTTGTTACATTCTCAGCTTGCTTGTAAGCTTAGGGAAGATTCTTACTGTTTTGCATCTACCTGAGGAATTTGAATGTTTTGACATTTTAAAGCTGTCAGCTTTTTTCCCCTGTTCCTCTTTATTTGCTTAGGAACGTGAACAAGAACTTGCATGCCTTCGTGGCCGGTTTGTTAGGGGCAACCTGTGGAGTGCGGAGAAAAGTGGAAGTTCAAAGAGAAAACTTCCAGAAGCCAAAATGGTAATATGTTACCTCCATGTATCAAAAGATGAGTCTGTGAATTGCTTTAACGTGTTCTGAACATAGGGATAGATGTGAAGATGCAAGTAAAAGATAAAAACCTATGCTTTGTTAATGTAAGACTACTTGTCAAGAGGTTTTTCTAATTATTATTCTATTATTATTAGATATTTTTTCCTCCTGCAGTATCACTTAAGGAGACAAGTGATATGCTTTGAGCCATTTTTATTTGATGATGTTACGTGTGGGGTCTTCTATATTCTGAAACTTAGAAAACAAAAAAAACTCCTCACAAACACTCAGTTTAGTATTTAGTACCTCAGCTGAAGTTTTTATATAAGATTATTCTTGATGTTGAATAGTCAGCCTCTTTTTCCTAGGAAGTGTTCAAATGTGTTTCTTTCTGGCAGTTTTGCCAGTCACTTTGAACATTACCTCCTGAATGTACTATGTTTTTTGGTTGTTTTTTCTTTCGTTCTTTTTCCAGGAAAGTCAGTCTTGTACTAGTCCAAAATGTAGTCCAAAACGTCATCCTAGTTCAGATGCCACTGCTTCTGGCTCACCAGAAGACACACCCTTAGGTGTCAGGCCAGCAAAGTCTCCCTGCATGGAATCTTCAGGTAGGAACTGTCACTGCCTGTGGCTAATACTGCACTGAAGCACTGCTCTTGATGTTCATGAGCAGATAAAGGGGCTGGTAGCACTGACTTAAAGAACTGGACATCGTATTTGACCACTGCTTTGTCTGAATCTTGTCATATGATGATAATACTCTGCACTCCATTACCACTTGGAAGATCGGCAAAACACACTGCCTTTTTGTTTCTTAGTGGGTTTACCTATGTTTCATGCTTTCATGTATTCATATATCTATCTATCTCAAGTGTAGGGAGAGTGAATAAGAATTGTCAGTTATAGACTTAATCTCTACTGTACCTGAGTATCCAAATTTCCACAATAATCTAGTGGGAGGGAACTCCTCCCATTTCAGTATCCCCCTTTTGATATTAATTCTTACAGTGGGGGATGTGAAAAGAATTCTGAGATGCTTATGACATCCTTTATGGTTCTTACTGAGTGGAAGAGCCTCCAGTTCTTTGGGGGAGAAGGTAGTGGGGAAGAGTGAACTTAATTAATGCTTCTTAGACATTACGGGTGAACAGGCTATCAAATGTGCTTCCAGAGAAACAATTATATCGTGCTCTTAGGTTGGGTTTGAGTGTGGTGGGGTGGGTTTGTTTGTTTTTAATTTTATCTTTTTGCTCTTGTAGTTCCACTCTACTATAGTTTCAGCATTGTTCCTTGTGCTATCAATTTTCTGATTATAAGATAGAAGCCTAGCTGTACACGTTGTGAAGAGTATGTATTCTAATGTGCTTTTTGGCAGCAAGCTAACTGTAGTACTTAATCTAGTGGGCTTTTTGTGAGTCGTCAGCTATATTATCAAACTTTCAAAATTCAGTAACTAAAAAAAATTAAATTCAAAGGCTAGGCATAATCTTTACGGACTTATTTTTTATAAATCACTTAGATGCTCCTAAATGTGAAGAGACTGATAAACCCAGTCCTCTGAAGGTCACTGAGCCAAAGAGCCCTGTAAAAGCGATGTCTGTCTCAAAACTTGAACAACTTGATGAGAAACTGAAAGGTTTGTATTGAGTAGATGTATATTAATGCACTTAGCTGTCTGTTGCCACTTGACCAGTGGAGTGCTAATATCCTTCAAGTCTAAACGATGAATTGACCATACATCTGCTGACACTCATGTGTTTTGTAATTAAATTTATATAAAACAAATCAAGAAACTACTTTTCTCATAACCCTTCTCTCTTGACATTCAAGTCTTTAAGGAATATTAAAACGCTGATATTAAAAGTTTATTGGGGAAGGACAGAAATGACTGCTCTACTATGGGACTTACAATTAAATTTCAGACCTGTTTGAACTAAAATGCTGACACTTGTCTATCTCTATCAATTATGCAGTATATGTGATAATAGTATATTAAAATAAGGATGGAAATATAATTCAGGGTTCTATATGCCTGGCTATAATAAATGCTTTTTAATCAGTTTACTTAAAAATAAAAAAATGATTGGCTCATCTATCAACATCTTTCTGTTCATTTAACGAGAATGAAGAGTTTAGCCTGATGCTACTAATATTTTTAAAACATCACTCTTCAGATGAAGTATATGAAATCGAAATGAGTGTGGATGACGAGATGAATAGCTCAAAAGTGATAAATGAAATTTTTGAAGTTCTACAAGAAGAAGGTCCAGACATAGAAAAACTGAAGAAAGAAATGAGCATGAGCCTGGAAGGTGAAAGTGATGAGGATGAGCAGGAAGAGTCACTGAATATTTCATCAATGTCTCTGTTAACCCCTCTAGTGGAATCTGTTGGTTCAGAGGTGAGAGTTCTTGGGAGGTGGAGAAGGGCTTGTTTGTCATGCAGAGATGTACAACTTGCTTGTGAACAGTGATACTTTGTTGTATTGTGATACCTGGGAAAATAGAGAAGTTACAAATGACATTTTGCTAATGAAAGCATAACGAGATAAAGGTATTTTCCTATGAAAGTAGCATAGCATATTGGATGGTCTGGTAAACAAGCAGTTTAACTTCTGCCAAATCAAGCTTCAGTATATACTTGTATTACTTATGCAGGACTTCAATGGTATTGCATGCATTCAATGAAGCGGTTACTGATAATAATCTGAAGAGAAGTAATTATGTAACTGTACCAATTTGGAAACTAAGGGTGAAATGTCCTTGAGTTCAATGATCTGTTGGTGTCTTTAAAATAAAGAAATGAGCTTGTTCCATGTCCTAGGAAATATTTGTAAAATGTCTGTTAAATAGCATTAAGCAGCCTCCAAATTTGCTATTTATATGCAAAAGAATTAAAGGTGAGAAAGCAGATAATGATTAATGTGGACAGATATCTGTAACATAACCTTTTCTTCTCCCCAGGCTTTTGTTTCTCCTTGTAGGTCAACTGGTGAAGGTAGCAGTATTAGTGATGCAAGTCTGAAGTCTGAAAAGTTCCAAAGGACTAAAGTCCCTAGGGCAGCATCTGGAGACAGTATTGGCTCTGTGTCAGAAGATCGCAACCTTCCATATAGGTAATAAACACAAACCCCCACATCTGATTCTGTAAATCCGCAAGACACTGGCTTTTTTAACTCTTCTAGTGAAGCATACTGCTTAAACTACAAACTAAGCTTTTTTCCGAGATCTCGGCCTTTGTCAAAGATTGTCTCTGTGTAGCCTTCATGTTGCTTAAACTTAAAATGAGCTGATTGAATGTTTTTTTTTAAAAGCCATTTAGGCAAGTTGGAAAAAATACCAATATTGATACATATGTATACGAAAAAAACTTGGTATACCTGTGAAACATTTAGTGGGCTTTCCTCTTTTAAAAGCGTTGACGCATATAGATCTCAAAGATTTAAAGAAACTGATCGTCCTTCAATAAAACAAATCATTGTTCGCAAAGAAGATGTTGCTTCCAAACTAGAAATTGAAAAGAATGGCCCATCTGATCAAGTCAACATCAAAAAGAAGATGCAGGTATCTGATATACTTCTTAAAATAGTTTTTCTAATTTACTGTTTCCTTGCTTAAGTTCCTCTGTGAACATCCAGAACACTCACATACTGCTTAAAACTGCAAAATTAGGCTGTTTAGCACAAATACTTAGTGGTAGGGGATGACACTGCATAAATTGAACAGCTAATGCATCTCTTAGAAGCATCACACTATAGAGTAAGTCTGGAGAGAACAAGCCATTGTTTTGAGAAGGGGACAGGGAATCTATATCTTATTACTGCCTTTGAATTAGGCAGGATTCATAACTACATAGTTTCAGTAGGCAATATTCTGATCTTTACTCGCTCACTGACATTGCTGAATTTCTGGTTAACTGCTGCTTCCCATGGTGAAGGGCAGATGAGGCTGGATATGGAACGTACAAACGCTGAAGTCATTAACTGACATATTTAAATTACTTCAGGTCAAAGTAACTGTAAACTGCAGCATTTTTGTAGTTTACTAACTGAATGGTCTGATTTTTCTGAAACATAGCCCCAAAAATGCTAATCTCAAGACAATTCCTTGTTTGAATGCAACATTAAATATCTCTTTCATTTCTAATTCTTTTTACTACCCGTTTACTCTAGGAGCTGAATAATGAGATCAACATGCAGCAGACAGTGATTTATCAAGCCAGTCAAGCTCTGAACTGCTGTTTTGATGAGGAACATGGAAAAGGATCACAAGAAGAAGTAGAGGCAGAAAGACTTCTTCTCCTTGCAAGTAGGTTTTTAGACTGAAGTTCAATTTTTCTGTCATGAACACTTTAGGAAAAAATGATTAATTTTGACAGTGCATTTATTATGCTACCTTGTAGCAGCTCATTTTTAGCTCTTCACCTGGAAAACACGAGAGAGTAATACCTGTTGTCTCAGCTTCTTCTATAGGCAAGGGCACACTTACTTGTACATTTCTTGTCCCTAATATTCCTGCTATTCTGGAAGATCATTCATAGTTCTGTTGCATTTTAAATACTTATGGCAAAAATAATTGTTCAGTACTGCTTTTCCCTCTGTTACAACTATAATGAGTTAATTTCTTTATGCAGCTGAGAAGAGAACTGCTTTATTGGAAGAACTGAATAAACTGAAGAGTGAGGGACCTCACAGTAAAAGAAATAAAGCTGCTTCTACATCCACTGAATTTACTCCATCCAGGGGATCTGTTTCCATTTCAGAAATGCGTCTACCTCTAAAAGCAGACTTTGTGTGCGGTACTGTTCAAAAGCCAGGTAAAACTAGCAACTGAAAACTTTACTCCTTTCCTCCCTCTTTCTCCATCCTCCCTACACATTTCTTATTCATGCTCTTTGTTTTTGTTGTCTGTGTTGGCGTTTCTGAGAACTCTGGGGGCAAAGAAAACTTAGCAATTACATTTAATTGATCTGCTTTTTGGCTAAGTTTTCAATATTTTCCGTGGTTGTTTTAGTTGCATCCTTTTCTGGCTTGTGAGGTTCAAGAAACCTCTCAAGATTTTCTCAGCCAGTCTTAAAAATCTTTGTGGTCCTCTGTAATGTGTTGAGGAGGAAGCAGAATTTTGTATCTTGGGCTGTCTTCTCTCTTTCTGCCTTTGAATTTTTTTTTTTTGATGGATACAAGTCTAGTACTAAATATCATCACAAATTCTGACCTTTGTGGTGCTGTGGAATGCTCATCAAGCCTCTATTTTTTTTCAATCCTTCTATTAACATATCAAAATACTTAATTTACAAAGCCTAGTCTTCCACTGCCTTGTCATATTTAAGACATTAAAGTGTTAAAATGTGGATTTGTTTCTTCTTTTGTACCAGAAGAATATCTGGCACTAACTCTCTGTAGGTCTAGAGGCTTATCCTGGAGCATAGTAAGCTTCTGTCATGCGGTAGTTTAACCACATGTGTAGCATTTCTTATTTTCTTGTTTAACTGTACTGTTTAAATGTAGTGGGTTTTTATATCTTCAAATAAAACCACAGCCAAGAATATAAATTTAAATATCTGACCTAACTTACCACCCCTACCCCACCCCCCAGATATTACAGTTCTTGTTTCATGACAATCTGTTATAGGAAAGCCTCTCTAATGATTATGAAAATGTAAGTTTCATTTCCATCAGCATTCCTCAAAATTAAATTGTCTAAGCAAACAACTATGAACTATTCGTCATCAAAACTTTATTCCAGAAGTGCAGCACTTTCTATACATTGTGCTCCAGAAGCTCTGTTAATCACTTTTGTCTCTTCAGAGACATCAAATAGATGGAACTGCTTACTGGAGTCTTCAACAGTTGTTCTGAAAGCTCTGACTTATCCTATACAACAGAACATCAAGATTCCCAAACTACTTTGTAGTTTAGTTTTTCATTTGGTGTTTTATTGCATATGATATTATGCAATGCTCTTGCTTTACTGTTTGCTGCACAAACTCCATTCGTCTGACACTACAGAGATGTGCACTTGTGGCTGGTTGTTTTTTCCTTTATGTGAAAAGCTAGAGAAATGAGTTGCCTGGATAACCAGTTCCTTCATAGGACCAAAATAAAAGCATGAGAATAGGCATCAGTGAAAGCCAATGTATGGTTAAGCTGGCAGGCCTAGAGAATAATGACAGAGTATAGGGGACTAAGATTAACTGCTGAATCTGATTATGTATTTACAGAAGCAGCAAATTACTACTATGTAATAATACTGAGATCTGGAGCAGAAAACATGGTTGCAACTCCATTAGCAAGTACTGCCAGTTCCCTGAATGGAGATGCTCTTACTTTTACTACGACATTTACTATGTAAGTATAAGAAACTGTTTTGGAACCAATTTCAACTCTGATGGTGAAGCATGCATAAAAATGTTTTAAAATCTTCATATAAGGATGTCATATCCCACGAACAAATATGGTGAAATCTTGTGATATGGGTATTTCCTGCTTCAAGAAATAGCCAGAATGTACTTTTTCTCAAAAGAGCAATCTAGACTTATTCTACTATCCATCAGCTAATTTCTCTCGTGCTTTTCCTACTTCTGTTCTCTTCTGGAACACCTGCAAAGACATGTGGATTGCTCTGCCTGAAATGGTGTTTTTTCCCTTTTGCAGCAACTAACATTTTATATAGCTATTTCATTTTGACATCTGGAAAGAACAGTACTCTTAAAACTAAAACTTCAACTCTCATATGTTAGCTAAAATGGTGCTGTAAGTTCAAATGACTGATTGTTAGCAAAAGTCTTCCAAAATAAATAAGCAAAATACTTTTTTAAAGTTAAACTCAACTGGAATTTTCACTTAAAGCTATTTACTTAAAAAAACCAACCCAATCTCTGTTTCCAGAAATGTGTGCCAACAGTAGACTGAAGGGTGCAATCTGAGAAATATTAAATGCACTTAATTTGCCACTTGTCCATCCCTCCCTTTTTGGTCTTTGAGTTCCAGAAAGTATCCTAGAAGAGCAACACATAAGGACCTCAGACAGCCCTATTGGCCTGCAGGAGCAAACTCTGACTTACAGGGCTGACTAATAGCTAATCTGTAGCTCAGCTACTTTCAAGTAGAACCTGGTTGCTTCCTGGGCAGTTTTAGGGAGTAATGACTAACTAAAAACAAAATAAAAACTCTCTCTTTTTGCTTCAGTCTGTGTTTAACTTATATTTTTTCCCCCTCCTTCCTTTTAGGCACGATGTGTCAAATGACTTTGAAATAAATATAGAAGTTTACAGTTTGGTATGTATAAGCTTCTGTCAAGAGAATGTGTAAAGGAGAGTGATGTGTTGTACTCTGTTAATATCATCTTGCCTTACAGGTGCAGAAAAAAGAAGTTACAAGTACTGATAAAAGAAAAAAGGCAAATAAATCTAAGGTAAATGAAACATGTAAATTGGTGTGTTGTATTTAAACAGAAGGTTCACAATAGAGGCTGCAGTGTTCAGAGAGAACTATTAGTGTTAGACAATCTGTTGCTTGCTTTTACTCTTGTTCTTTCTTGGAACATCTGCAATGACAGAATCACAGAATCACAGAACGTTAGGGATTGGAAGGGACCTCAAAAGATCATCTAGTCCAATCCCCCTGCCGGAGCAGGAACACCTAGATGAGGTTGCACAGGAAGGCGTCCAGGCGGGTTTTGAATGTCTCCAGAGAAGGAGACTCCACAACCTCTCTGGGCAGCCTGTTCCAGTGCTCTGTCACCCTCACTGAGAAGAAGTTTCTTCTCAAATTTAAGTGGAACTTCCTGTGTTCCAGCTTGTGCCCATTACCCCTTGTCCTATCATTGTTTGTCACTGAGAAGAGCCTGGCTCCATCCTCGTGACACTCACCCTTTAAATATTTATAAACATGAATGAGGTCTCCCCTCAGTCTCCTCTTCTGCAAACTAAAGAGACCCAGCTCCTTCAGCCGCTCCTCATAAGGGAGATGCTCCACTCCACAGATGATGACAGATGGGTTATGAAGTCCTGCAGCTATTAGTAGATTTGACCTGCAGCACTTGGTTGAGCCTGAAATATATTGGAGGGGAAGGAGAAGTCGTCTTGTTCTACCAAATGTTATGCTTTGCAAACTTTTATTAGGTATGGTGCCTGTGATAGTGATTTAACACCCTTATTCTCCACTTGACTTAAACTACACCAGTCAATATGCTCTACCTTGCAGTTTGATTGGTCTGGAAGCTTTTATTGATCAGCTGCAATGCTTTTCTTCTCAGTGTTAAGCAAAAGCACTAGTTGCTTAATTTTTTAAAACAAATATTGTTTTAATAACTCCTTGGACACAAACGTTTCAGCTTGTACAGGGTGCACGTTTCAAGTGTTTGTGCTTTATTAAGGCTTTGTGACTAAAAAATGACAGTTGCTTTCTGGAGGTGGGCTGTTTTTTTTCTTCTTGTCATACACTGTGCCCAGCTGCTGGAATTAAAGATTTTCAGATCTGATTTTATCCTTCACAAGATATGTTACCTAATAAAAAAAAGAAACTTGATTGTCTTTCAAAACAGTTGGAACAAGTACTTAAATCCTGCCTCTGCATACAGAAAGAGGAACTTTCTTTAATCTTTACTTTCATTTGTCACAATGAAAGCATGCTTCTACTTATCCCCCAATAAAACCAGTTTGAAGTCCAGGGTTTCTTTCTCTCCTGTGCTGTAGTTTAGAGGAATCTTTTACTTAAAACTGAATGTTTTTGTGGCATGGATGTACGTTGCTGGTGTGGGATTATAATTTTGCAGATAGCATCCTATATCTGCTTCTTGACAAGCTTCTTAAGCTTGTCTTTTGGCTTCAAGAATAGACAAGTACATGTTTAATATACAGTCTCACTTAAACTTTGACATTTTCACCTGAAATATAGATAATGTACAACAGTCGCACAGTGAACATCTCTGTACTTGTATTGTTAATTCTTACCTTTAATAAGTAAATGTAACTTTTAAGCCCACAAAGTAAAAAGGTCTACTAAGTTGTTTTCAAAAGCGTGCTGTCCATACCAAGATAACGCATACTTCAACTTTTCTGCAGTAAATATTTCTTTGATATGTAGCATTACTTCCCCTGATATGTTACATTGAGTCAAAATCCAAGACTTACGCATTACAACAACTAGTGTCCATTAAAAAATTATTTAGCCAAGCAGTCAGTAGTTTCACTGTCTAATTTTCACTTTAATGTGATGGACAAGTTCAGAAGAAAACACCCTTATCTTCTTATATGCTTTTGTAGGTTATTACTCCAAAGAGATTATTAACTTCTATTACCTCTGTAAGTATGAATGTAATATTGTAACAAGACGTGCTTATGACCTAAGGCCATGTTCTCACACTGAATAAAGCTATGCCCATAGTAGGCTCTTTGTGTATCTTACCTGAAACTCTATGAACTTTCCAACTTTCTGCCAAACTCTTCAGCCATCAGCTCAAGAAATTGGTGAAAGCTCTAAATATATAATGCAGGAAATATGCAGTTACTGCACATTTATTTGGACGTTATTTTTCGAGATGTTTTTTGGTTGGGTTTTTTAAAGTACTTCAGATCTCGTTTCTTTCTAAACTAGCTTAGTCTTCTGTAGAAATTGTCAGAAATTACTTTTCCACTAAGCTTTTATTTCTTTCTCTTTCTAGAAAAGCACCCTTCTTACTCCAGGTAAGTAAAATCTAAACAACTTATGCCCAGATGAATAATCTGCACTTGCTATCTAAATCCTTGTATCAATAAGTAGTACTTGCAACACATGGTAATTTGGGAGTAGTAAACACAGAACTTTGTTAGTTTGCCAGCCCAGAAACTGGCTCTGTGTTTGTATGTGAGTTACCATTATGTTTAATGGAAGATCTCTTCACAAAATGAAAACTAGTATCTGGTATCAGATGCCTGTGGTTTACATTGCTTTCCTGAAAAGATGGATGCAAACAAATTTTAAAATTTTAAACTAGTCTGTTGTCAACACAGTAATACAGAGTGAAAGTGAAGATATGAACAGATTCTGAAGTACTGCTTGTGTTTTGTTTTAGCATGTTTGCAAATTTCTGACTCTCAGTGAAGAACAGCAGCATCACTGAGTGTTTCTCTAACTACATAAGTGTGTTTGTACACCTGTTTGTCTACAGTATGAGGTGCTTAGGCTAGCATAAATTTAGTATAAATTGCAGTAATAAGCTGCACATTGATAAAAGTCCAAAGAGGAATACAGGCACACAAATTCTGAAAGACTGCAGTGTGTCACTTGAGAAGAGATTGAGACAGAAAGTAAAGTTGAACTGCAGGACGTGAGTGCTTAGTAGTGTGCCCTAGAGTGCTCTCTGTCACCTGGGGCCTCTTAAAATGCTTTGTCTTCTCCTTTGTGAGTATTTCAAAACTTGTTTCTGAAAGGCAAGATCTACTGAGGAGGAATAGCGTTCGCCAAAATCCTGTCTGAATGTGCTGCTGGGCTATACTGCAAATCAAAAAATTGTGTTATGACTTGACTTTAACTTATTTCTCCACAGCCGTGGCCAGTCCAGTTGGCCCCAATGCTGTGCGCACTACGAATTTCGTCCTTGTTGGATCACACAAGCTATCACTGTCTTCTGTAGGAAGTGCCAAATTTGCATTGGAGAAGGTAATGGAAATTACTGGTTACCAATCCAAAGGTAACTGCATACTACTAGAAAAGCGAGTCTGTCTTTACTGTTTTCAGGTGCAATTGCCATCCTAGAAATTCAACATTTAGGCTTACATATGTCATATGTATAATTTATACTTCTTGTTACTCATTCATTTAATTTTATATAATTGAAATGTAATTTTGAGACGCAACAGAAAAAGACTTAGGTTATTATGCCAGATGTTCTTTCTTTTCTGTAGCTCAGTGTAAGGTATGGTTATACAAAGATAATGAAGGCATTTGGTTACTGATTTGCTTTCACTGACCAAAAATTGATGTGTGCATTTGCCATCTCAGTACGTGGTCGTCTTATTGTTTGTTGCTCTTACAATCTTGTAGTTCTTACTGAGACATTTAGTGTGTCTTAATAATAATGAAGTATTTTATATTTTCTGCATTTAATTGACTTAAAAATTACTGTTTAAATATAATTAGGAGTATGAGTTTTCATTCATATCCCATTTAAATTTGTAGAAGCAAACTATATTAATATTTTTCAAAAGAAAGCTATTACTGAGTTTTATACCATTAGTTCCTTGTCTAAACGGAATGTTTATTGACTCTTACCATTAGACACAAAAAATACAATCTTGCATTCACTCTAATCTCTAACATTTTAATATCTTACACCTAAAACCTATTTTAATAGGTGTTGATGGCAGCAGCTAATTTAAATTCACTCAAAAATTACTGCAGATTATGGTAGTACTAAATTACAGCTATCCAAACAGCAGCATAAAAATAAATTTTCTTAGCTAATTAAGTCTTATTGTGATGATAGCAGTATTGCAATTATAGCCTCTTATGAGAGATGAGATAACAAGAATTGGTTGTGTTTGTGCACAAGATGAAAAAAAAAAACATCACAGTAATACCAACTTGCTTTTTGGAAGTTTTACTTCTTGCATATGGAAGCAGACTCCTTCACTGAAACAGTTCACTGAACGTAATGGTTGAATTGCACCGCTGTTACTGTCTGGACTTCAGAAGTACCAGCTTTGCTTCTTCAGCAACTGAAGCACAAGTACAAAGTTCAAATAAAGTTCCAGGAAAAACATCACTTGGTGAAATTTTTCCAGGTGCAAACTTCAGCAGTTTTGAATAAGAATTTCCCTTTTTATCAGATAATTTAACAAAATAAAAGTTATCACCTCTGTAAAGCTTCAGTTTCGACTTGCCCTGTGGCTGTACAAAACAGCTGCTTTTTAACGTGCTCCATGCATTTCTAATACAGAAGAAACTGCTGTCGCAGTGAGCTTTTTGAGTTTCATTCCTCTTTTATATACAGTGTTAAAATTCAGGGTAGAAAGGACCAAAATGTACTCATATATAACTGTCTTCATTTTTTAAAAAAGCTTTAACTTTACACTAATCGCATTGAGCATGTTTCTTTTTTCCCTAGATAAATTTTGAAGGGGTGGAAAAAGAACTGTTGGGCTATATGTTCCACAACAAGGTTGCTATGATCCCTTTTAGTTTATAACTTTAAACAGGAAGCTGCTTTGTAGTGCATGTTGCTTATGTCTGTCTGGCCTTTTTGCAGTTTTTTTTAATAATTCTTCTAAGAAAATGCTTAAAAAAAATTGACTAACTGACCATAAGGTGGTGAGAGCCTTTTAAGACTTGCAGAATTCCACTCCCTGACTTTTACAATAATAAGCATGTTTCTAGAACTCAAAGTTATTTAGGCCGCGTAGGGTTTTTGCTTAACTAGCATGTGTCTCTTGTCTTCCTAGATCAGTTTAAGGAGGTTTTTTCTTGCTTCAAAACAAATTGATACGTCTTTTAAAAGATTGCTAGTCAGGAAATTTGAGCTAACTTCTTAATGAACTGCACAGGACATAGAATTGGCCACTCTGCTGAGAGAGGACCAGGAAAAAATTACTGGTGGCCTAAATGTTGGATTAACTCAACTTATTGTTGCCACTGAAGAAAATTAAAATTAAAATCACTCGGGGGCTAAATCTCTTGCTTCCTATTCTGTTGAGACGTCCTGTCAAGACCTATCAAGGCTCTTGTTTTTTAAGCAAAAAGCTTAAAGTTCATAAAGGACTGAAGTTTTGAGAATACTAAATGTGTAAAAATGTGAGGTTGTTCTTTGTACACAAATATGCAATTAAATACTTTGCATGCTGGATATACTTTTTGACTTTCGGAATGATGTAAATTGATAGGCTTAAAAGAAATAAGTGATCTTTAATATATGAAAATAGTTTTATTTAGTTAATAGTTAACTTGGATTCCTCAGAAGGAAGTGTTTTAGATAGCTTTACATGTTTTTTTTTCTCTCAGTATTAAGCAGGTGATAATTTTAGTGCTTATCACCTCCTATTTGTAATCAGAAGTCTCCTAAGAAACCAATTTTTTGCCAATTCTTGAGTATCTTCACAGAATCTTCTATGACAGTAAGCCAGCTTCTTATGGTAGATCTCCGAATGACCACACCAGAGCACACACTAGCCTCATCATGGGCTTTATTTTTCTCTTCATCTAGCTGGATATTCTACAAATGCCTTTCGTTCCACTACCTCCACGTGATTGTGTTTGAAAGAGATGTTGCTGACTAGAATGTAGTATAGTCTAGTCTCACTGTGTGCAGGAGGGTGTTTTAAGACCTGCTTTGGTATTTAGTAATGATGTTGTAGGCTCTGCATAACTGATACGTTCAGTTTGGTATGTAGCCTTTTTGCTTTTACTGTTGCACAGCTCTTCGCTGGTAAACTTCATAATCCACAAAGCAGATTCTTCTGTCCTGACATTAAATTAGAAAGGAATGTGAAAACCACAAATTTGAAGTGGAGAATTGGCTAAACGTCCTTGATGGCCTCATTCAGAAATTTAATTTTACTATGGTTTGGGACAATGTAAGCCAGTATTCCCTGGTGTAGCAGGTAGTTGTCCTTCCTGATAAAAATCCAGGGCTGATGCAACTTATTCCTATTATGTGCAAACATTTTAATCTTTTTACTGTTTTTTACTATTTTTGCTTCTCAGATAGTCATGTGAACTCCTACATGGTGCTCAAAATTTTGCTGTGCTATACTGCAGGGCCAAGTCATGCATGCTGTCTTCACTGAGTAGATGTAACATGTAAAAATTATCTGATAACCTGCTTGGGCACATGTGTATTGTGTCTGGGAGGAAGGTGCAGTATGCCTGCAGTTCAAAGGTGGTCAGTTTCTAACCATAGCATGTTAGGTCTGCAGGGTTTGTCTCTTAGCTTCCCTGCAGGGGAAGAAAAAAAAAAAAGAAGGGATATGATTTCTTGTCAGTAATGGTACAAGCACCCAATGTATTGGTTGCTATGTGCGGAGGGACTGGGGGAAGTCCAAAGGCAGTCCTTGTTGCATGCTCCTCCTCAAAACTCTTGAATATTAAATGACTATTTAACCAACCTCTGGTACAGTAGTTAAGCTGCCTTTCTTTTTTTTTTTTTTTTTCCAGTGGTAGAAGTAGGGCTTGCAACCTCCTTAGTTAGAAATGACTTAACGCAGGTTTTCAACACCTTGAGTGACAGTTGAGAATAAGTGCTTTCATTATGTTTTCCCCTTCTAGGTTTTTTAAACAAATATTTATCTGACTAGGCAGTATTACATCAGTATCTGCCAAAAATGCTTATGGCATCCAAGTACCAATCCTGTTTAAACCCACTTTGGTATTTTCCTATCAGCTTAATGCCAAAATGAGGCAGAAGCTTGTAGGATGTGGACTGGTGCCTTGTGTTGTTTATAACCATGCTTGGAGTGTCTACTTTTCTAGATAGAAGCATGTTTGTGCATATGTCCTGATCAAACTAATCAGCAAATAAGTCTTGAAAAGCTTCTAATGATTTTGAAATAAAAAGTTATTATTACTCTCTTGCTTAAGACTCACTGCATCTTTCTGGCTAAAGATCCTAAGAACAAGACACTGCTAACATCCTGGTGCAGGTGGCTTGCATGAACTGGCAGTGTTGAGAGGTGTCAAAATTTAATGTCTAATTGTTCTACTTTTTTCAGGTTCCCTTTTTGTCTCCTTTGGAAGGTCATATATATCTAAAGTTAAAATGCCAAGTGGACTCTTCTGTGGAGGAGAAAGGGTTCTTGGTAAGGTATTCACTTTAAATTCCTTCCTTGAAAATTACAGGCCCCATTAAATGTTGCAATAGTTTGTGATGTGAGATGAGATTGTAATTTCTCTGCTAAACTTTTACAGCCCATCTCAGATTTTTCTTTTTTTGTCGTGTAAAAACAAATTCTTCTTCGCATTTTTTTTTCCACTGTGTTCAAAAGCTTTGAGTTACAAGGAAGGGACAGTATTTTCTGAGAAATGTCTTGAGCATTTCTCTCTAAAACTGGATTTAGAAAATGCAGCTGCTGCTTGGGCCTAATAGATGGAGCTGTTGAGATTGTGTCCAGCAGATGGCAGGAAGCGTACTATGAAAATACTTCAGCAAAACATTCACATTTGCTGTTATTGTGGTGTTTTTAGAAATCAGAATTTCTATAGACTCTTCAAGCAGTTCTTTCTGTCTCCTTTCCATTTACTTAATTGAAGTCGAACAGACTTCATTCGATGCAAACATTTCACATACTTACGGTAGTTGCTGTCCCATGTTTTTATGTCCTAATTAAAGTCCTTGTTTACTTCTACCATACAATATGTAAATCATAAAGAATGGTGTACATGTACATTAAATTTTCTCAGAGTAAGAGTTTAGAAACTCCCTGCATCATTACAAATTATCTGAGTTGTGAAGAGTGAAAAACACAACACACAAATTAATTGGAGAAGAGACTTCTGTACAAGTTCAAGAGGGAACAGGAATAGAAGACAGATACTAAACTTTCCATTCCAGTACTAAGGAAATGAGGCTTGAAATTGGCATAATCCTGCATCCAGTGAAATAACTGCCAACACAAACATTTAAAAATCAATTTTTCATTTCTTTTAAACTGACTGGACTCCTGAGTGTGGCCTGTAGAAAAGCCAAACATTTTTGCAATCCCTAAATATAAGTCAAAGATGACTTTAAGACCTGTAATAAATTGTTATACATGTTTAGTGAATCATTCATCCTGTATCTGCTATTAAGTAACCTTCCATTATATTAAAAAAATGAGAATGCTTACCACTGTCAACAAGAAAGTCTGGTAATTTGAAATAGCAGTGATAGGTGCATTTTGAGCAAAAGGCTACACACTTGAGAATGATAGCATAAGCCCATTTTCTATGCTATCTGGAAAATAAATATACTGTAGTAATAGATATCTCTCCCAGTATATATTTTAACTTTTTTTACATTGACTTCTATGAAATGTTGTACTTGTAGAACCATTCTGGTAAAAAACCAGTTGAGTACAGACCAAGCTCAAGGTAGAATTTAAATAGGTATAATTTAAATAATTTTTAAATTTTTTTGTTTTTAAGACTATGTTTGAAGACATTAGTGGATTTGGAGCATGGCATAGGCGCTGGTGTGTGCTGTCTGGAAATTGTATATCTTACTGGACATACCCAGATGATGAAAAACGGAAGGTAATGCTGTTTGATAAATCTCAAATCTGAAGTTCTGTAGTAGCCTACAGAACTAGCTGCTAATTTTTAATGGTGGTAATGTTTAGGCTTAAAACAGATAAGTATATTCAAAGCATGAGAATCAAGCTCATAAAGTTTCCTTGGGGAATGGAGGGGACTTGTCTTCAGAAATTTGACCTAAATCAGGGCAAACATAGAAAATGACCACTTTAGTGGTAAAGAGGAAAACTGGGGGAAAATCCATATTTAATTTCCCCTTTGGGCTTTTCAAATAACTAATTATTAAATTGAAACTGCTCAGGCTTGTACAGCTTATTAAGCAGACTTTATCTAGTTGCCTTAAGTTTTAGACAAAATAATGACTAACACTATGGTAAAGGACTAGAGTGGGTAATCTTATATTGCAGAAGCACAGCTGTAATTATTGACTATCTTATTTGCAGTCATTGTTTTCTCATAACTCCACATCATATCTTGTGCTTTTTAAATGATTCTCATGGAAACTTAAGTTATTGTCTGGCTAATGAGACAAATTAGCGGTTCATCTGTCACTGAGGTGAACCTTCTTGTCTCCTTAGCCTATTCTTGCAGTGTGTACTATTATATTTCCAGGTTGTTTTAAGGACTGTTTTCAAGAGGGTTTTTCTGACTCACTTAAGCAATTTACCATTAGACATTTGCTTGTTTGTTGGCAGAACACTTTCTTTCCCAAACTCGGTGGCAAACTCTGGTCCTTTTGGGTCTTGTATGCCAATCCTGATGCCTGAGTTTAGTTTCTTCCCTGCTAACAGAGGAAGACCATATGCTGATAGTTGACACTGCCAAAATATATCAATGTACTTTCTTTCCCTGCCAGGAGAGAGGGAAAAATCTCTGCCCACTGTAATAGAATTTAGGCAAAAAAATGAGTTAAGCAAGAAAAAGGTTCCTATTCTGCTTTTGGCTGCAAGAAAGCAGCTTTGGTTTGTTTTCTAGATTCTGTTCTTGAAAATCTTCTAGGCTTGTTTCACTCTCATTCTGAGAAAGGGTCAGCTAAATTCTTTTGATGTATTATTATCTACAGTAATATTAAGCTCTGCCCTTAATAAACGGCTTCCCTTACCCCTACTATATCTGTTCTATCACACAGAGACTTAGCTCAGAAATGCCAGTATTGGGCAATGATTGCTTAGAATTGTGTAATGTTGGGGTTTTTTAAAATAAATTTCCCATGGCTGTACATATATCACCAACACGTAGCCTGTTTCCGAGTGTTCCTTGAAATAGAGCTATCCTTCTTTTTCCTGTAACTTAGGTTATAGTCACTAACTGTAGAATAGTATAGTGAGCATGGCCAATAAATAGCAAACTCTTCTCCAAGCCAAGCGCAGCTTGTGATGTTTCCCTGATGTAACTGTAGGTGTGAAGAATCAGAGCTGAGATTTGTAACTAACTGTAGACATACAGCTGAACCTCTGCCTACAGTTAGCAGGAAGAGCAGCCTGCCTTGAAATTTGAAATGCTCCTCTAGCTATTGACTGCAGAGGGAGCTAAAGCAGCTGAACTTGGCACTTAAGTGTCTTAGTTGCATGTTTGAAGATAAATCCATGTGCTTATAGGCTTTGACAAGGACGATACAAGCATCCCTAAAGTGCTTGTATTCTGCAGGCTTTGACAGGGTTTACTCTATTAGTTTGGATTTTATTAAGTTCTCTTGAATTCAAGAGTTAAAAATCTTTTTTTTTTTATGGAATAAAGAAAAGGAGGAGATATATCTTCCTAGAGCCAAAGCCTTTAGTAAGGGATGGATTTGTTAGCTCTATGGTATGTGGCTGAGCAGGGCAAGTTCCATTGTTCATGTTATCTTGCTTCAGTTATGGTTCTTAAGTTAAAAAAAAAAAGTTAAAAAGTGTAATCCCTGTTTTCGTATGGAGTAACTGATTCATGGGTGAGTTCACTTAATATGGCAAAAGTTGTCAAAGGATATGTTGTTCAGAATTACTCTCAACTGCAGTATTTTTGCCTGATTAACTTCACTTTCAGCATCCTTTGGGCCGGATAAACTTGGCTAACTGCACTAATCAGCAGATTGAACCTGCCAACAGGGAATTCTGTGCCCGTCCCAACACTTTCGAACTAATAACTGTCCGACCTCAGAGGGAAGATGACAGAGAGACTCTTGTCAGCCAATGCAGAGACACGCTCTGTGTTACAAAGTGAGTGGATAAAATCATGAAGGGTGTGGAGGGGAGGGTTGGTTTCCCTCAAGTGATAGTTTTGATAACTCAGGAGCTTTACAACTTTGACATGACAATGCAAAGCTTGTTTAAGTGTTAAGACTTTGGGCTGACACATGAAGGGTTCAGTTCACTTTTAGTCCTATTTTGTCTTACTGTCCCATTTGAGTCTTCTGAGGACAAAGAATTCCACTTTTCCAGAAGTTGAAATGCCAAGTAGCTTGGTAGCAGAATTGTGGAATATTTTACTTAATTTTTACTCCTCTTTACTCTTTGGGCTTCTGTGGATGATCAGCTCACGTCTTTCTCTACCTCTTAGTTGTCCTGAAAAATGTTATCTGATCCATTGGTTTCTTTGCCTTTTAGGAACTGGCTGTCTGCTGATACTAAGGAAGAGCAATGCAAAAGCTCAACCAAGTCCTTGTTGACCTTCGCATGTGGCAGCCTGATGCCTGCTACAAACCTATTGGAAAGCTTTAAACTCCTGAACAGAAATATGGAGAAAATATGTATGCAAAAGCCTGCATGAACTACACAAAACAAGAACTTAAACGAAAATGTGGAAAGTCTTCTAGGTCACTTATGCTTTAAATTTGAGAGAGTATTTAACATTATACAAGACTATATTATGCAGTATTTTTATTTCTCAAAGGATTTTAATACTTCCTTGCTTTTGAGCATGGTAGGAAGGAATTGGCTGTTCCTAAATGTGCTAAATATTTATGTAACTCCTTTTTTGGAAGTCTTTTTTTAGCTAAGTACATTTTCTTCTTTAAACAACTAAATTATTGCAGGAAATCACACTTCAGGGCAGGAAGTAGGGGGCCAGCTAGTGAAAAAACAAGCTTACTAGGTAAGTTGGCTCCCTGAAAGAAACAGTAACTTTGAGTTCTCTAACAAGGGTGGTGCTGAAGCACAAGATGTAATATTGGAGGGTTTGTCAGGTTTTTTGTAATGAGCAGGCATAGAAGTTACCAGTATATTTTACTCTACAACATGCAATATGGGTATTTCTTGCTTGCACAGTGTCCTTGTCAGAACAAAAGACATGCACAGTATATTCATACTTTTGCAATTTCTCGTACAAACTGGTATGGATAAGTGCATGTCATGTATACTATGTGGTTTACAGGTATGGAATTATGTATGCAGTATATTGCACTTTGATAGAAATGAAAAGTCTTGCATATTTTTCTTAGAACTGCTATATATATAAAAAAACACAGAAGAATTCATTTTAGGGTTGCATACGTCAGTATTTCCTGGGAGTCCTGGTTTGTGCAAGCTAGAATTTTCCTCCTTTCGAGAACCAGGAATAGGTTGTAAAAATGCCTTTTTTTTTTTTTCTTAAATAAGACACTGCAAAGCTGCTATGTACCAATTAATACTTTGGCCAAAAGTATGGGTCTTCCTCCCCCTCTTAGACATGTCCATAAATGCAGATTAAAAACTACTTCAGGCCCATCATTAAAATGGGAAAACTTCTCAGTTGGAAATTACAATTTTCATGGCTTTTCACTGGGCTTTATGACATACTATCTCATTACTTCACTATTGTGAATGCAATAGTGGAACACTTGAAACTGTAACTGCTGTTATATATTCACACTTTTAACACTAAATTCTGGTAGCTTCTACTGTTTTCATCCTGCCACTTTAGATTTAAAAGCAAGTACAAGTTTTCTTTTTCTGATGTCTTTTAAGTATTTCCAAACTATGTATTGAGATTTTATTCATTTAAAATAAAGTATAAAACACTTTCGGCTTTTTTCATAATGCCATCTCTGCATTTGAGATACTAGGTTGTAGGCTGAAGAAGAAAAGCTGGACTCCACACAATGTTTCAGAAAGGATTCTATTTGGTATGTGTATCCCAAAATACCACGTGATTTGGGAAGATAATGTGATGCTCTGGGGGTAGCTAGCACCAGATTTTATAGTGGGAGGCCTGATTGTCCATGGGCACTTTCCATGAGCTGCTTGGAACATGTATGAAGTGGAAGCTGCTGAAGGCCAGCATGATTATAAAGAGCCATTATAATGGTTGTCTCTTGTGACAGGCACGGCAGCAGAGTAGCAATGTAACACAGACAGTGGAAAAGCAAATTTCATCTGTGGATACACAGTAGGCTGTCTACTTATACTTCCAAGTGGGTGTTAATAAAAAAATCATTAAATATAAAATTATGAAACAAGTCCATAGAAAGATGTTAAGAATAGAAGTGGATATATCTAAAGGAATGACATTTTTATTTAGGATAATTTGGGCTGTTACGTATTGTAAAAACTAATGTTTGTTCATTGCCCAAAATGAAAAATTACACTTTTTACTTGCCTTGATGAGGTTAACAGGGGGTGCATGTTAGAAAAGCTGACCTGGATGGTGAGGCACCAACTGTCAGTGGGGATGATGTGTGCTACTGTGGCCACCAGAAGTGTGACACTACTGTAGGAGCACATCTGTGTTTATGGCCTGACTGCTTTGTGCTGCTGTGTACCTCCTCCCCTCCCATATTTCCCTGCTCTTTGATGGGTGAGCTGTGGAAAATTTTTCAAAAATATTGGCAAACTTTTTTTGTTTGTAGCTGATCCTTTTTGAAGAAGCCAAACTATGTGAATTCAAATAACTTCAGGTAACTATAGATCAATACCAGCTACACCTCAAGAATAGTTTCTACATTCTGATTTCAAACAAAGCTTTAAGTTTTATAAAACCAGTTTACGAACAGATTAACATCAAAAAAATCCCTTCCCACTTGCAGTGCATTGGAACTAGCCAGTGACATACCCCCAGCTTGTACTCATGTGCTTTAACTCTCCAAAACAAAAAAAATAATCATGATAGACCTTTCCGTCTAGAAATCTGTACTGCTGTAATACTTAGCTTTCCAAGTGAAACTATTTTTTCCTGTTTATTTCTCTTTTCCTGTGCATTTGTCACTTTCAACCAGTCTAAGCACCAGGAGACAGTTAAACTAACAAAATAGACTAGGATTCATAGCTCATTACTGCTTTAGAATAAGTAAGCTTTTTCAGAAGTATTTGTTTAAATATAGGACGCTTATTTTTAGAGTGGTACTGGTAAGTGATTGATGGATGGGGGTGCAGATCTTCAGCTGGTTTTTGCATTTGAAGTAGTGGAGAGACATAGTGGTTGTAAAAGCTGACAGTTCAATAGGCCCAGAATTCATCTTTATTTGCAAATAGTTACTGCATTAGTTACATATCAGGTTTCCGCATACAGGTTGCAGAGCTCGCCTCTGAGGCATGAGGACATAGCTTGGATGGTGCTTCTTCAGCTGGTGGCAAGCTCCTTGTATGCAGTCGCTCAGAGACCCCAGATCAAGCAGGGAGCAATTATACTGGGCAAACCGGAGAGCTTTGCTTTGGGATTCAGCAACAGGGATTTTGGGTCATCTTTGAGACGATGCTGTTCTAATTTTATGAGAAAGCTCCCCCCTCCCCCCCCCATTGTTCAGAAATTCAAGATGTTCACTAATAAGAAAGTCTATAATTGGAAAATGCTTTGCTCTGGGCAATGAAGCTTATTTTAACTGAGGAAAATTCAGTTTTACTAGCTTGTAAGACTCCTAATTGGCATTATTAAATCCCAGCCTCAACTGGAATACAATAATTTGCAATGAGATTGCCTGAAAATTTGGCTTCTAAACAAATACTGTTCCCTTCCCCCCTTAATTGTTACATTTCTGGGTTTTGGTGTAAAGAAAATTATTTTATATTCTATAATTTTTGTTTGTGTTGTACTTGGTCTATAGTAAAACCATGTGAATATATTTGGCTTTGTCCTAATGTTGTTTTTAATGAGTGTTAGGAAGCCTGAGTAATAAAAATTAGTAGGTGTACAACCTGGCCAGTGTGCATTGAGTGTTATGCTGTTTGGTAGATGGAATTTGTACATAAAGCAGGTGGATTTCCTTTTCCTTGTAATACTAAATAGTCATCCTCAAACATGCCTCCATGGAGTTGAAACTGTTTCTTGGGAGACTGGATATTTTGGTAACATCTAAATGCCTCGACTGAATTGGGGCCTTATTAGTAAGTATCATTAAATTAAGGAACTTATTCCCTCTTGGTTTCCTAAAGTAGGTGACTTAAACATTCCCTTAAATGTTAGGAGTTGTCCCAAAGGAATTTGTCTCAATAAAAGATGCAGCATTGACTGTACTTTAAAAAAAGGAAGAGGATCTAGGATAGCAATAGTATGTGCTTTGATCAAAATAGCATTAGCAACTCATCCTCTGCCTATTCAAACCCCTGAGCAGAGGCATCTCCTGCAGCCATGGCCAGTGTACTGAGGGCCGTACAAGACTCTTTAGTTTGGACCGCAGCGTGAGTTTGCTCATGGACAACGCAGCCTTATGCATGGGACACCTTCAGAGCAAGTCTACCTGATCTTTGGTTCATTGGGGTGGGTTTTAGTTATGTTAACACTTTTTCTATTTATCAGATTTTTTCCATGTATAATTAGCAAAATTTTTGCTCTCTGATCCCATCATCACCAGCAGGGCTGCGAGTAGGGCAGAGCTGTCCCTAAATACGCATATATTTGTCTATTTGTTTTGCAAAAAATACATCAGATAAGCTGGTGAAAAACCAACTATTATTTCTCAACTTTCAACTCTGCATATGAAATAGAGCAGATAAGAGCTGCCCAGTAGCTTCAGTGATTTCCTGGGTCATGCCTTGGTACAGGACTGGCGGTATCATGTTTGTTAGGGAGCAAAAGAGCAAAGACATATTAAAGCTTGAAAAAGCAGCCTGTTTTAAATACATGAAGGGCTGTCAAGTTACTGTCTTGTTAATGGGGGGGGGGGAAGAGAACCTGTGCTCAGCCTGTGCTAATGCTGCCAGGCAAATCAAAATTCTAGTGCCTTGTTATTCCTGGCACATTTTAATAAGCAAATAGCAGCTAAATAATGTATTGACAGTCAGGGCAATTACATGCTCACAATTTATAGCAACATAATGGGTTTGGGTGGTGAGGTTTTTTTCCACTTTTAGGATCACATTAACTGTTGAAACAGTACAAATGGAAAGCCCAGAAATAATGTTTGGCAGGGGAAGAACATGAGGTAGATCTAGGAGTTAGCTATGTATGGAAAAAAAATTGTATGCATTTGCAAACCAGTACAATAAATGGTGTAGCTAGCAGGTATCCTTTGATTTTTATTTTTTTTATTTTTGTAGCGCCACAGAAAAAGCATAGCCTACTTGTGCAGGTGAGATACAAGACTGAAAAGATGCTGCTATGTCCACTGCTACTGGCTCTGATAACTTGCCCTTCCCCTTTTTTGGTGTGTGTATTTAACCATCTTGTTTTGTGGAATGCACTAAGAAGCAGCACTGTAAACTGCGTCAGGGCTCCAGCAGTTTGGGAGTCAGTGTCCACCTTGATCTTTGAATATAGCTTCAATCTGGTTGTTGAATGGATTCTCCTTTCCAAGCACATGAGGCCATTCATGCAGTGCCTTCTGCCAGGTGATGCTTGTTCCAAGGGCTGCAGCGATCTGCAAACAGCACAAATACCGTCAATGTCTTGTGCCTCTCCAATGTAGGTGTTTCATGCCAGCACATAGCTATGTGGTGGACCATAACCTCCATCTAAAGAAGATACCCCACTCCAGCTGCTTGAATGGGGGAAAATCTTTCTGAACAGTAAAAACAAGGTGAGGACCATGTCTATCTGCATCTTCCTGACCAGTCATTCAATGTAATGAGTCTCCAACCACTCTACCTATGATGTCTGGTCCAAAAACTTCTATTCAAAAGCCCTAAAGTCTGATTTCTGCCCCCCCCACCTTGTCAAATAACCCCAATTTTGAAAGTATTTCAAAAGAATTGCTTGGATATAATGCATGAAACTTTTGCAAGCCCAAAGCAATTCCTGCTCCTCAATGCCTCTGACACTTCTAATAAACATTCTCTCTGTCCTATAAGAAAACCATGGGTTTTGAGGAAAAAGGAGCCCAATTATATCTAGGATCGAAACTACCCAGTTCTGATGCTTCAGCCTGCTGCTGGTTGTCTTCAGAGCTTTTCTCCATGAGACCTGCAGAAGGGGTAAGATATTTTTTCTCCTCACTATCAGAACCACTGCTGCTTTTCTTGCCCTAGTGTGCACCGAAGAGAAATTGTATCTGCTATGTTGCCAGGAGGAAAAACATCGGGGGTAGGAGAAAAAGGCAAGCAGAGCAGCCCAATTCTACTTTAACCAAGTTTTCACACCCTGTTAATGCATTTTTGTTTTGATTTCTGGCCCACAGTTACATTCTGCTTATATGATAACCTTAGTTTCAATCCTAAAACTGATATGGATTATAATTTTGAGGCTTAAAGAGGGCTAACAAAGCTTTTTATATTAAGGGCCAAGATGAGTTTATGGAATCAAGCCATTTGAATACTACTTGTTTATTTGAATTTATTTATTTGTTTATTTGAATAGCCATTTGTTTCAGAGTTTGGAAACAGACTGGAGCCTTTGGAGATTTTTTTTATGCACTTCTTTTTAAATCCTATGATTTTTGAAAAAGGCTGTAATGATGGTCCAGGACACAACAACTTACTTTTATTACTACAAAGAGACACTTCTGTGGGGTGTAAGCACTTAGATTCTGGTCACTTGAGGTCTCATTAAGCTAAAGAAGGAATGAGAGATGGGGAGATGTGACTAAACATGGCTAATCTGGGACACCCCATGGCTGCCAGAGACCTGTCTCCATCAAGGTGGTCCATTCTGGCATGGTATTCTCCAAACATCTTTCACAAGTCCCTAAGCCTTCCACATGTTTTTTAGCAAGGTTGGTTGGTTGGTTGAATAAAACCCCTACTATCTTTTCATGGTGCACCCTCTGCAAAGGTGTGACTGGAGGTATGCTCTGTAGTGTTCAAAACTGCTGTCGACTGTAATTAAAGGCCTATGTGCGTAGGGTGACCTAAGTGATGTGGGTCCTTCTCAAACATCATTTCATGTGTTCCTAATGATTTCTTTAATTTACTCTGGGTGAGTGGTGTGGCACAGAGAAAGGTTCATGATTCCAGAAATCACTGCTCTTATAGGTATTTTTTAAATTCCAAAGCTCTTGTGCTTTGAGACCTGCTTCTCAGCAAAGTGTAAATACCCAACTCATCTGATATGCGTCACTTCAGCTATTCTTCTTTTTTTTTTCTGGCTAGAATGTGCTTTGCTATGACTTAAGGAAAGAAAGGGAGAAGCTAATCATGCTCAAGCTGTGCTTTTCTGCCTGAACATAATCATTAAGAATCTTCCAGGCATCTCCAGTTCCAGTCTGTGATGCTCAGGGCTTTTGCGTTCTCCCTGGTAACTTCATAAAAGCAAGGAACGAAGCCATTTATGTAGGACCCTGTTGAAATGCATGGCCTTGTCATCCAAACAAAGCAATCAGCTGTTCTAGAGAGAAGTAATGTCCTTGAAGCCATCTGGCACTCAGAAGCATTTGCAGTGAGATTTTGTAGTAAGGGAGAGACACTGGGGAAAAAAAAGTCCCTGGGCTTCCACTATAGTCAATGGGAAGAGAAAGCCAGATTTCTTCCAAGGACAACCAAGACAGACTTTGGGGAATGGTGGCTTGGAGGCAGCTCTAGAGGGAATTTAGGAAGACTGCATGATGCATTTTGCTTCTAGGTGTCAAAAGTAAATGGTGTGAATTTCTTCCACCTGCAGCCTCAGCTGAGTCTTTTGGAAAACAGCAGCCCAATTTTGAAACTTAAGAGGAAAGTAGTTATGCCAAGAATAAGTGCCTTGTTTGCACCCTTCTGGTCTGCAACAGGTAAATATGCAGGAATAAACCCCTTACTCCCCAAGAAATTAGCAGTAAGGGAATGTAGTTCTGGGCCTGGCTAAATAAATGAGCACGTGGTGCTTATCCCTTCTTTCAAGGGTTTTTACATATAAAATAATGCCTGGAGTGGGGACTATGGGGGCTAGATTTTCATGTCTAAATTTCCTAACCTACATTTTCCAATGTATGAAAGAACAGAGTAGCTCTAATGAGACAAAAGGAGTGTTGCCTTTTTTCTTATTTTCTTTTTCTTCTCCTTGTAACAAATAGGCAACTCTCAGTTAGGAAGGTTCAATTCCCTTCCACATCCCTCCTGCATGGCTGGACTATTGGATATACATGCTGATACCTGCTTCTGCCACATTTATACCAGCAGATTTATTTTTTTTTTAAACTAAAGAGGCAGCAGACAAATGGAAGGTGAAATCTAGGGATTGATATTGGACACTGGCTTATTGTGCCTGCTGCCATGTCATAACGACACGGATCATGGTACCCTTCCATCTCACGCTCTGCAGAAAGAGACAATGCAGTTTTTGTTTACCAAACTCAAAAGTTTCTCTGCATCTGAAAGCAAGAGCTAAAATGTTAATACTTTCCTTGGAGTGCTGCTCAATTAAAAATTTTGTCAATATTTGTCAAGTGCTTTGAGATCTTCAGAGAGAAAATTCAGCAGAAACGGCCAGGCTTGGTCTTATCCTTTGAGTTTAATAGTCCAGCTATGTGTGCGTTGCGGGGAAGGGCTGCAGAGCTCGAAGTAAGAGCCCTCAGCCACTTGATGAGCTGCATGGAATCAATCCTTTCCTGCTAGGCAGCTCTATGTGGTATGAAAGCCATACCTGGCCAGAGGCATTCACATCAGTATGAAGTAGAACTCTAAATAAAACTAGTATGAGGATGGAGTGAATCTCTCTGAAGTGCCCTCTTAAATATCACACCCAGCTCAGGCTTCCTCTTCTTTTTATTAAGCAAGCCACTCTTTTGGAGCAGAGTGCTACGTCTCAGTCTGAATACTGGTCTGTTGATAACAGACTTTCATATACCAGCAGGAAAACAAAAGTAGATTTAAAGCAGTGGATGTTTGGATAAGGCTAATTAATAAATCCTAGAAGGGCAATAACTCACTTGAAGTGAGGCATATCTACAGCTGGCACCTTGACTGTAAGGGAAAATGAATCTATAAAAGCGTTAATGTCATCCTAACAGCAGGAGGGGGAGATCATAACCACTGCAGGACGCCAGGTCCAGGGGGAATGAAATATGGCAGAGTTGGTCAGATCCTGCACCTTGGCATTATGGGGGCTGTGTGTAGGTTTGCAGCTACCCTTCAATGCCCTTTTGTCATTTTCTTTTGGCTTAGGCAGAATCTCCTTAAGATAAATATTTGCTGCCTTCAACTCTGTGCTGCGCTTCAGCTGCTGAGGGAATATGGGATGTGGGCAAGAACCTGCACAAAAGCTGTGATCCAGCAAGCTTGGCTCCCATGGTGGCCTCTTGCTGGGGGTTATAAGAAGCCTCAGGCCAGCCTCAGGGTAAGACGCAAAAATAATGCAAAGACCTTTTCTTCTTCACTCCAGACTGATTGTATTGCACTGTTTCCCCAGATGGCAGGGTTGGGAATGGGGTTCATTTCATCACTCTTTTCATTCTCGTTTCATTTGCCAAGTTTTCTCTAATTGCTTCCTTGCAAAAAAGCCTGCAGCAAACAATCCAGACGCAGTTTCTCCAGGCTGTGAGCTCATACTTCTATGCAGCTATCTCCTGGTACTGCATGGTGGCAAGGCAGGAATCTTTGCTATGAAGGAGTCCCTTTTCAACCAGGAGGCTCTTTTGACTTGGTAAGGCTAAGCAAGCCATCGTATTGCTTTGGCTGACCGGCATGGATGTAAAAGATAGCAACTAAGGCATGTATTTTGGCTTTGGATGTCCCCCTGCCATTCCCCAGTGGCTGAACTGACAGCCCAGTCAACGAGGAAGCTGCTGAAATGCTGGAAGCCATCAGTGCTTGCAACGTGCTCCTGTTGAAGTGCTTTGTCAGGGGCTGCTTTTTACCAATGTGCAAGGCAGCATCACACTGGGTTATTTGCTGGTGTGGGTCAATATATATGGAGTGTTAGCTCACATCATAAAATAGGTCTAGAAATGCATCCTGTACTTTTGAGTAGGGGGACCTGCCAAGTGGCACTGTCCATGGCTGCGTGACATGGCGCAGTTCAGTCATGCAGCTCAGTTGTGCTGGGGTGCAAAAGAGGGTGCACCTGGGAGCGCGGAGCCCATTGAAAAGCATGGGAAACAGGAGCGGTATTTGGTTTTGGTGCTGTGTCAGCAGCTATTGGTGCTGCAGCCAGCAGGTGAGCTCCAGCCAGGCTGTGCCTGCCGATACGAGCCGTGGCTGCTACAGACTGCACACCAGATTTCAGCTCACGGGTAGTTTTTCTCAGGGCGGTATGGGGAAGACTGGCTGCTGCTTTGCTGTGCATACGTGTTCGAAATCTGAAGCTAGTGCACAAAAAAACCAGTCAGCTTTGTTTGTAGCTGATTGCTGAACATGCTCTCCTTCTCCGTGCTTTTTACAGAAGCAGGAAAAACTACACTGAAGTGAATGTGGTGGGAACTAGGCAACCTCACACTAGGTTATTGACCACAAGCAGCTGCTTCTCCTTCCCTTTCATTTATTTCTGACTGTAAACCTTCCCCTGCCACCTGTCCTTGGAGGCCAAGCAAGAGGAAGAAAACTTCGTCATACATAGCTGCAGAGCATAAAGCAATTTAAATTTATAGCTTCAGAAAAAGCCTTGTTTCAGGCTGCAACAGGGAAACCCATGGCCTCGGAGGCTGCTAGACAGGGGCAGGGCTGGAGGGGTCCTCTGAGGTTTTCGCAGGGCTGCATAGCTGCCCTTATCTTGCAAAGCTCCCACAGGTCTTTGAGCTGACAGGCAGCAAGGCTCTGGTTTTATGGCTTAGGACTTGTTTGGCCAGGGTACTGGTCAATGACTGGAAGAAAGCAGCAGAAGACCTTGCAGGACTTAAGAGAAGAGTGCAGCCAGCTGAAACAGGGACAGATGCTCTGGGGCTAAAGCCATCATCTCATTTCAAAAACAAATCCTCCAAATCTGCATCCCCTCAGTGAGGTGACCAGAGGCCTTGAGCAGCAATGGGCACTGGGATCCTGCCTGCTCCCACCCATCTCCCGGGGCCAGGTTTTTACCTGGCTGGGGTGGAAGCCATCGACAGGTTCGATCAGCTGCCAGGGCTCACCTCCCATCTTGTGCCACTCCTCAGCCGCTGCAAACAACATAAGCAGAGCGGTTATCAACTGTGAGCACGTCGGCCCGAAAATTTACCCCCTTCCCCTTCCTCAAAGCACCCCCAGTATGTTTAAGCATGAGATGGTTCTGCATGAAGATTATGGTAATTCATATAAAGTTGTCAGAGCCAATATTGTGTACGATCCCCTCTCCTTGGGGCAATATTTAAGCCTTTATCGTTAAATTTATTTTTTTCTCTGTGAAAATTTATGCAAGGAAGCACTTTGAACATAAATGATCGTAAAACAATTCACTTTCCCTCCCAACTAAGACGGATGCTGTAGCAAGTAAGGCTGTAAATTATTTAATACTTTTGCATTTCCCATTTTAGTTGCATCTTCAGCAGTGCAAAAAAATAAGAGAGATAAAGAAAATGGTGCTTTTTAGAGAGAGAGAGATGGTAACACAATATTCGCATGGGCTGATGTCTGCAGGAATAGACTGTCATTTTCGGTTACTTCTCTTCTGAGCGGTCTTTTTCAACTCCAACAAAATAACCTTTTGAATTACATAAGCATGACATTCAATGCAAATGCTGCTGTGCTCTAAGCCCCGGAGCCATTAGAGAAGTAAAAAGCTTTCTCTCTTCAAAAGAGTGATCAAACATGGGACTAGTGGATATGGCATTAACAGACTGTAAATTCAATAATATCTTTTATAATGACAGATTATGAATTCTTAATAGCATTATGCAAGCACCCTGTCAGGAGGAAAATGTTCTCCATTCAAGCACCTTAGTTTCGACCTAGACTCTCCACTGTTTGTTAGACCTTAGCTATTGTGTCAAAAAGTGATGGCTGGGTCCCCACACTAACTCTGAATTCACAGAAGGGTGATATTCCTGCTTTGACTATAGAAACCTACTTGAGATGCTTTATTCAACACTCAAAGTAATCTCTTTCAAGACATGGGGCTCAGAGCTTTGTTTTAAATTTGCAATATGTTGGGCCAAATACATATTCGCCTTAGATTACCCATGGAGCGCATATATAGACGCGCAGAGTGAGCTTGCCTAAGCCCTTATATATGATGATATACATTGAGTATGAGACTGT
Source organism: Mesitornis unicolor (assembly GCF_000695765.1). Classification (NCBI taxonomy): domain Eukaryota; kingdom Metazoa; phylum Chordata; class Aves; order Mesitornithiformes; family Mesitornithidae; genus Mesitornis; species Mesitornis unicolor. The sequence continues at coordinate 38,964 of NW_010183615.1, forward strand.
ACATTCTGTTTTACTTTGTAGAAGGGCTACTCTTTCAGTGCCAGATAAGAGGAGTAAGTAAGATAAGTAAGGTTTATATCAAGATAGGTTAATTTAGATAATTTTACTTGACCTCTGAAAATCCTAGAGCTTTTGAACAAATACCCACCAAGAGTGTCGAGAGTTTGTCTTAAAAGTACCTATAGCCTTGGCTAGACTAGACTAGGGCTTGCTCCCATCCACACCAAGAAAAAGCCAAAGCAAGCAACCTTTATCCCTCTATCTATTGCACCGCTTCTTAAAGAAACCACTAAGTTCTTCAGCCAAAGGCAATATCTGAACTTGAATGTCCATCTAGATCTAGAAGAACTTCTAGTATACTCAAATGCTACTCCAAGAAAGCTGGGAGCTGCTATGTATATGTATGCCCAGGCCAGCCTGAAATCAATGTACTCATCACAGTGTGCAACCACTGCTAAATATTTGATGTTTGGAGAGTTTAGGGAAGGATTTGTGCTTGCTTCAGAAAGAGACCAGAAAAGTAGGTCAGCAGTCTTTGCTGGCTTTTGAGCACATTCATGATCTGACAGCTTTCCTGAAAGCTTGAATCGTTGGCTCCAGGGCTGCAGGAAACTTTGCAAAGTGTCCTTCAGAGCTAATGTTTGTATGTGCATGTGGGATTTTGTTTACCTCAGTTACTGAACACGATGTAATCAAGAACAGCAAATTACATTAGATGTTTCTTTTCGTGAAAACAAATAAATTACCTAAAGTTAGTCATTTAACTTGTTAAAGTAATTTGCCTACCCAGCAGGTAGTTTGTTCCAAATCCTAATGACGTGTTAAAAATTAAGTCGCTGAGGTAAAAGCTGCAAAGAGCCTTGGACATCCTGAAACTCTGTGCTACAATATCAAACTTGGCAGTGGATCCCACCTCTCTGAGATAAAGTTTTGGACAGAAAGATTCCCTCTCCCATCCTCTCCTCTTTATCTCCTCCATATCGTCTGCATGAGACCCAGAACAGGAATCATGAATTGGGTCATGTAGGATAAATTAAGTAAGTTTGTGAATCTTGATAGGATTTGGCTGCAAATGAGATTTTTGCAATAATCTTAGGTGCCTCAGCAGCTTCGTGCTTCCAAGGACAGCCAGGCACTGATAGGGAGGGGTGTTTGTTCGAGATGTACACTTTGAAGTATTGCCAGGGTCTTCTGTTGAGAGGGATCTGGGGACAGGCATCTGTCCCCAGCTCTGCAAGGACACCATCCTCTCATGTTAAAGGAAAAGTTTTTGGTTCCTGTATTACGTGTTTTTTTGGTTTTTTTTGAAGTGTCAGTTGCAGAAGGAAGTGATTTAGGTAATGTGCTTACCCAGTGTCACTTTTGATCACAGGAGGACAAGTTTTGTAAGCTCTTCAAGTCAAAAGTTACAGTAGTATGTAGGTGCTTAAGCAAGCATAGGAAAAAAGGCAGTTCATTCTGGGACAGGCATTTCTATTTTTGAAAACAGTCAAGAGAGGATTGCTGTGTTATTCAGGCAGGAAAACTGACTGAGGAAAGTTCTCCAACCTGAGGCACTGCTCATCCCAGAGGAGGCAACATGAAGCCTGGTTAGTGATGTAGTACATGACAGCTTATGAAGACCACCTTCACCGTTGCAGATGTGCCATCTGCAGCCTAGATCATCCTCTATAAAAGCAATGACCAAAAATAATGGGGTCTTGTCTTGGCAGACGTCCACAGTTACCCCAACCAGGAAAGCCAGGAGATGGCTGAAGGTCCCTCCTTGGCTGCAGCCCTGCCAGCGGGATCACCTAGGCTGGCTGGCCATGTTGCCCTTCTCCCAGCACAGAGCTAAAATATGAGAAGCATATTAGCAGCCCAGCACTTGACTAAATGCTTTGTGAGAAAGACAGGAAAAAAAGCAGCTTACTTTGTCTCAGTGGGAAATCCATGTAGAAAATATCAAAGTTGGCAAATTTCTCAGATCTTGCTATTTCTTTCAGGACATTGGAAAGTTGTAAAGCTCTCTGCAAAAATCAAGTAATTTAATGACAATTCATGGCTACTCACGCTGCTTTGCATGGGTTCAGCTTTTGTCACCAATGTGCAGTCAGGAATTTGAAAGCCAATGTGGCCCTTTTTGTGTGGGGAAAGGAGGTGCAACAGGGCTCTTCATCATAACATAGACTTGCATGTGCACCACCAACCCATGGGCTACCCTGCTCACCATGCAATATGCGTCTGCAGGTTGCACTGAGGCCCCAGCTGATGTAAAAAGTTTAATATCTACTAATACTATAAGTTAATACTGGACAACTCTTTTAGTAATGTCTATATGCCTATAGAAATATTCTGAATTTTTCAGTTTTGGAGGCCTTTTGATGAGTGGCAGCCCAGTCATTTCCATTCTTTTTAAAGAAAACGGAAACTCTTCATGCAGGAAAAAAGGTTCTCCTTTCCCATTATCTTTCCTGCTACTGTGTTGTGTGTGCTAATGCTTATCTAGCCAGACCAAATTCTGCTCTTACTTTCAGCAAAGTAAATTACCTCCATTGAGCATCTACATAACTGATTTATCCAGTGTGATTTCTACAGCCGTAACAGAGATCAGGATCTCCTAAATATTTAAATTGTGCAGTTTGGATAATAACATAGACAATTAGTTTCAGACAGGGGCTCAGAAAGAAGATTAATTCATACCCTGCAGACATATGAATTGTTCATGGACTGAAGTTACATGTAGTCTATGTTCTGTATTGTTAGTATGAATACAGAAGCTGCAATCCTGCAAAGATTTAGGAATGTGCTTAATTGCCTTCTCTGAAGTCAAGAGGGACAGGTCATAAAATGACACATATATGTAAGCCTCGGTGAAATTAAGGCCATATTTTTTGTTTAGTGAATGCAAACATTAATACAACTATGCATAGAGATGACACCTTTGATGATGTTTGGTTATGGCTCTTTTACATGGCTGTAAGGAGGTGCTGGGATTAAAAAGCAGCTGGCACCATTAGGGACTAAGTGGCTGATAGTATGTGACATTCACTTATGCAGCCAGATTTTGGGGTGAGTTTTAAGACATCTTTGTTCTGCCTGTTCCCATTCCTACACTGGGGCTGGCTGCTCCTTGGTCCCACCATCTGGCGATTACATCCACAGAATTGTGTCTGAGGAAGATTAGCACAATTCCCAAATGAAGACAGGGTAAGGCTCTTGCTCTCAGGTCCTGCTTCCACTACCAGTGAAATCTATGCAGCTGGATTTTTCATACTCACAGCTACGTGATTAACAAGCTTTTCTTTCTTACCAGGTATGTTTTCTCCTTAAAGAATGTGAACCTGAACAGTTTTGTCTCAGGTATCTCACATCTCTTGAGAATAAATTTAGGCAGCTGAGAGATTGGAAAGGGAATACATTTACAAATCCCTTAACTTAACCATGCTGCCTCCCAGAACCTGAGAGGTGTTTGAAAGATGGATATGGATGTTTCCACATCTTCTCCCCACTTTTGGAAGAAAAATTGTGCTGGTGTCTTGCCTTTGAGTTATTTGGCTTATCCCTGCACGGAAAAAACGGAAGGGCACTTGTGCAAGAGAGCGGTCCCCTTGCAGTCTGGTCCAGACTTACCTCCGAGGTCAAATTCCTGAGGGTCTCGTTGGGGGTCAGCCAGCCGCTGCAGGGGCTCACCTGGGCAGACACAGGGAGCAGGGCTTCAGCAGTGGCCCGAGAGGAAAGGTGGGGTCGTGAGCTTTAGCCAGAGACCTTACCTGGAGGCAGTCGAGGAAAGTATAAAGCTGGCTGTACGTGATGTCCCTGTTCAGCTGCCCTGCAAAGCACAGAGAAAGAAACTTCAGGTGCCTGATGCCCACATCCCTCTCTGGCCTTTTATGGGTGATTCATCTCACACATGGGGTTAGAAGTTATCAGAGCGTGTGCCCGCCTCCCAGGTGCGTGACTGCTATTTTATCCAGTAATTTGTCTCTTACCCTCCAAACAAATTGCAGGGGTTGCAAAGCTGAAGGGAAGATTGAAGGTGCCTGTATACACTCTGAGTTTTGGTTTACCTTGGAGAAGTTAGCCTTAAATGGGAGGAACAATTTTGCTGTCACAGGGGGGAAGTGGATATGCTTGTGTGGGTGAGTAAATTCAAGCACCAAGTCAGACACCCAGCTGACATTCCCTAAAATTCACTGTGCTATCCAGCAGCCTGGCTTGCGGAGAAAAGTACCCATTTTCTTGACCTTTTTGCTTCTTTGGAAGCTACAACCAGAAGGGAAATTAAATGGCCACTCGGTTCTCTGAGTTTGGACAGGATTCTTTATTTTTGCAGTGCAAAAACATGCAGTTCCTGTTGTTGCAGTTTCAGGAACTGCAAAGTACGGTCTCTTCCCAGTGAAACGGGCTCCTCGTGTTGCTTTGCAGCAGCTCTGTGTCTCTTTCAATACAGATGCAATTCCTGCCTGTCTATCTCATGGCTGCCCATCACCCAGCAGCTGTATCAGCTGCAAAAGATGGGGAGCACAACAATCTAATGTCACTTCCGGATACTGAGGATGTCCCAGACGCACATAGCCTCAAAGCCTTGGGCCCTGGAATGGGCTGTCAGGAAGACCAGGGAGAAAGCCAGATCAATACGATCTCTCACCACAAAACTTGTTGCTTTGGATTAACTGGGCCCCTCCAAGGCAAATCAGCCCCTCTGACAAATTTACAACTGGTCCTATAGCTAACAACTCCTGATTTGGCTTGTGCCAAAAAATGCTGTGTGTTGTCTCTGATAATTAGATATCCAGTGGAGGAACCACCCCTATGATAAACATGCACTCAAGGAAAGAAATGTGTTTATGTGACTAAAAAATCATTATAATGGGCTCCTACTGCCATAGGACAAGTTTTTTGTTTTCTTTTTATTTTTTCTGTTTTCATTGGTCGTAGTATAGTGCTTATTAGGGAAAAATGTAACAAGGTATCAAGAATAGAAAGGGAGACCTCGGACTTCCTGAGACGACGCAAGTACTTTGAAGGGTAAAATAACTTGTAGTAGGTAACACAGAATCTGTGGGGACACTGGTGAACCCTGGGGAAACCATGGCACAGAGTCTGCTGAAAGCTCTAGTACCCAGTGGTTGCCAAAATAATCTGAAGATGTAATCTACCATTTTAATGACTTAATTTAGCTTCTCTCTCTCTTTGCTGATGAGAACTAAGGTGGCAACAACTTTGCTCAGATGCAAAAGATATTCCTTTACCCAGATACAAATAAGAATGTGCTTTTGGTCTAAAATTTGGTGGCAGAATATTCACAACAGTGCCTTGTACACAGTTTTGACTGGAAAACACGTGACTGACTTTAGCTGTTTGCATAAAAACTTTCTTTTCTACCTGCATAAAGTATTTCATTGTGGAGTGGTATGAACTTGTAGAGAAGGGGTTCTGCAAACAGCTTCAAAGCTCTCCCACCCCACAACCTCCCACATCCCCAGGGATACATTTCCACACCAACCCCAGAGGCACAGCTGTCAGACTAACCAAGGATGGACATCATATACTTAAAATATTAGAGAAATCTTATTTCTCTAATATCTAACCAGTCTTTTGTAAAACCCTGATTTAATAATCCAGTTTCACCAAGACATCCACCAGTGAGTGGAGGTGTTCATAAAATGTCCAGTTCCACCTGTAACAACACCCAGGATGATGTGCAGGCAGGCCAGACACAATTTTGGGGCAAGGCTGTGGCAGAACAGCTTGTTTCCACATCCACAGCATGTATTGAGCCTGGTTTGGAGCTGAGTGGGTCCAGCTGGTGGGGGAACCAAGCAGGTTAGGGGTCTGCGCTCCAGCTGCTGTGTCCTGCACTGGGGATGGTAAGCTGGCTCTCTTTCTGCACAGCCAATACCTGCCTCATATTACTCAGATCATCTCCACTCTGTCAGGTTTGCTTGAAATTGTCAATAGATTCATAAAATATTCGGGGAGAGAAGGCAACAGGAGCACGCAGATAACCAGGAGGAGCCCCGCAACATCTCATATTTACCTAGAGGATGGTATCTGTCATGCAGGTTGTCCCAGAGGAAGCGGCCATCCACCAAGCCTGTCAAAATCACGTGGCTGCCGTTCGGAAGATGGGAGTCCAGGTACCGCAGAGCTTGCACCACGTTGGAGAGCATTTCTTTGGGTGTAGTCATGTGAGCCAGCGTGTCACGGTCCCTGCAGAAGAGGATGTCAACAGGACATGGTGTAAGGTAATACCGTGCCCCCAAAAAGGCACCTGAAACAGCATAATTTTCTTCTTTGTTGCTTTTCCATATTAAGTGAAAAAAAAACCTTATAAAAATGTTGCTGTGCATTTTAGTCTCTCACTGTTATTGCCAAAATCAGAAGAGAGATAGAAACCTCCCTCTGTGTGACCCTTCTCCCTGTTAAAAATAGGCAGATGCATCCCTTTTTTACAGAGAGACTTCCTGTTGTGGGTTAACCCCAGTGGGCAGCTAAACACTGCACAGCCTCCCACTTCCCCCTAACCCCAGTGATGGGGGGGAAGAAGAAAGGAAGAGGAAAAGCAAGGGTCAAGATTAAAAAAAAAAGTTTACTAAGTGAAGGGTAAGTGGAAGGAGAGAGAAGAAAACAAAAGAAGTGATGCAAAAGCAATCATTCACCACCTCCCACAGGCAGACTGATGCCCAGTGAGTTCCCCAGCAAAAGATGGTGCACCCTCCTAAAACTGGTGTGTGTGGATTGCTGTGTGTAACTTATATTCAACACAATCTTTGACTATGCCAGGTAGAAATATCTATGGTAGCTTTGTCTCCCACATATTGTATGCCTTTCACTACAGCTCTGGAGGAGGGCAGGAGAGCAGTGAGGGGTCTGGACAAATGTGGGATACTGGAGGGAGGAGGAGGAGGAGATATTTGTGATAAAATATGCCTCAGAAATCTTTATCAGTGTAGAGGAGCTGTGTCAGTGCCCCATATGGACTGAACACCAACCTTTTGTGGTTTGCTGGCAGGCCTGATACTTTAAATGCCGCAGGAGGGGAAAAAAATAAAATCCCGAAGTTGAAATAAATTTCAACTTATATAAGAAAAACAAACAAGCAAAACCACCCCAGGCTGCTGAGAGAACACTGCTTTAGTTATGTTATTAAAACAAACACTTTATTAGAGACAAAACGTTCACCCGCTATTGCCACCCTCTTGTGGTGAGCACTTCTGTAAAGCTGGCTATCAGCAAGTGGATGAACGCAGCCCTGAGGAAGGCATCTCATCCTGGTGTGGAGGGACCTGTGTATCTACACCACGGTGGAGACCCCAGCTCTGCAGGACCCCACTCCGGCAACATCTGGGAGGCAGAGCAGGGCCAGCTCTGGGTAAAAGCCTCCCGTTGCTCTCTTTCAGAGCAAAGGGTTGGTTGGGTGGAAAGGAGAACACTATTGCATGCTTCCACAAACCCCACGCAGCTCCAAGGTGGCCTGGGCCCCCCCAGGGCACGCAGTGCAGAGTATGTGAATCCATAAGTTGCCTTTTTTGAATTGGGAAAGACAATAAAGACCTGGGTTTGCAATATAAGCTCTTCAAAGAGCCCCCAGAAAAGCAGCAAGGGCACTGAGGCTGGGCTTTGGAGCACATCAGCTTGTGCGGCCGTGCGTGGTGTGGACCACGCACCTTGGGAAGCAGGTTCTCATGACAGGTTTGGTCCTGCCTTGGTGGTGCAGCTCAGCTTGACCAAGGCTTTCAGTGAGAAAGCCTCAACACCTGCTGAGGAGCTGATCTCATTGCTCAACAAGAGAGGCAGGGGATGGTCTTCCACAAAGTATGTAAGCTTGTAATGAAGTCCATCCTTATTTTTTTTAGTGGTTACCACATTTTCTCCTCAGAGACTTGCAGGGAAGCGATCAGTTGAGCAGCCTGAAGGCTCCATCCAAGTCTTATCCCTGTCAAAGTCCTTTAAACTCTTTTATGGCTTTCCAGAGCTAAGAGAAGGGCAAATTTGATGCTTGCAGTGATGAATGAGCTGCTGGGGAATGAGGTAGGATTTCTTGTCAGTAAACACCATAGAAACAGGTGCTTTCCAGAGTGGTGTTGTTCTCTCTTGAGGCATTAAACATGTTTGTGCTTGGGCAGGGAGGATGGAGTCCCATGTGGGAGAACTGCGTTCCCTAGCAAGGATTTGGAATTCTTCAGTGGGCTGCATTTTGCCCACAAAACAATAATTAGACGAGTTCCCTGGGCCCAGAAATTTATCTTCATGCAGTATGTGCTGCTGAAGCGTTTGAGACTTTATGGTTAGGGAGAACTGAAAAAACAGCATTAAGATTCAGGCTTATCCTTGTGACAGCCACCCAAGCAAGGTACTTTCGAGATAAGACTGTGCTTCTGCCCTTAAATTACTTCATTTTGCCTACAGGTATTGCAGCACTTGATTTCAAAATACTGCTCTGATGTAAGGCCTCTACTGCAAGTAAACATGTCACTGTGAGACGAAATTAATATGACAGTCATAACTCCACATTCTCTTGTCATCCTCCACTAAAGTCATGCAGATATTTCAGCGCATTTCTTCACATTTCCTTTCTGTGCCAGGCTATGAAATTAAAACTGACCAAGAGGCAAGCCGTCTTGCAAAACACGTTTGATTTTGGCTCTGCCATAAGGACTTCAAGGTGCCTGGGTGAGCACTGGAGGCCGTTGTGCCACTGGCACACACCACACACACACGCATGCAGAGCTGGATTCACAGCACAGGAGCTCAGATCCAGCTCATTGCAGAGGGCATGAGGGCTAGAGATGCTGCATGCTCACATACTAATTTTAGGACTGGAGAGGTGCAACAGTGCTTTGGTGATGGTAGCCTTACAGTAAGGGAGCATGCAGCTCTCGCTGGCACCAGTGCTGCTCTGTACAAGTTCTCTTCCCGGTGGCTGCCTGCTCACCCCGCTGTGCTGCAGTCACCTTTCTGTTTTGTGCAGATGCCATAACTGCAAAGCTGGGAAAGGGAGGCTGGAAAACTGGTGCACTTGAGACTGCTGGTGCTCATTATTTTCTTGTCTGAATTTTTTTGTTTTGTTTTGTTCCAGGTCTGTGTCCCCCACGTTGTGTCCCACATTTACACCTCAGTGGGCTGAGAGATACCATTGCCATCTGTCTTTATTTTTCTAGCTCCCCCTGTTTGGACATCACAGTGTGGAGACTATTGGGAACGTGTAATGCAGGCTGCCAATTTCATTATCTTTCTCCTCTACAAACATCCATATTACTCACTGCCCTGCTCTTCACATAAGATGAAATAAAATAAATGAAAAATGAAATACAGCATTTTAACAATGCTTTGGCTAAGAGCTGTGTCTCTGGTGTGCTCAGCACACTGCTCTCTTTTGAAGGTAAAATACAGGATAAGGCCAGAAAGGCTCTATTACTGCAGTTTAAAGCTGTCTTTGAAGAGGTTTTTATTTGTCAAACCCTAGGTTTAAAGTGAAGCCAGTCGGATTCTCTGCAACCTCCATAACCTCTGTGGGCACATCAGAGCCAGGGCAGCTACATACAGTGACTGGACACTGAAAAAAATCTCCCTCCACTGTACATCCCACTCGATGGATACAGCGTGTTGCTACGGGAGCTGCAGCATCTTTCCTTGCTGGAGTTGCAGGGATCACTACAGCCTAATAGCCTCTTTTGATGCTGCAAATATTTCGGAGGAAGACAGACAGCAAAGAGAATTTGAGTGGACAAAAGTGTCTCTGCCAGGTAATGGATGCTGGGATAAAAAGACAGCAGAGTTTCAAGTAATAAATACTGGTTTGGAACACACAAATGGGTGAGGCAAGGGCAAAACGGTTTAAATTTGTGGAAAATTTCTTTTTACTTCAGGCAAGAATAGAAAGCAGTGTTAGAGACAGAGAAAGTGAAAGGAATAACCTGCAGAATGAGGAAAAAAAAACAAAGCAAAAAGAGGTGCCTTTAGCAAAGACAATGAAACAGCAGAATTGAAGTATTCACCCACCAGAGCCTGGGAGAAAACACCTCAAAAGTTTTTTGCAGCAGGAGCTATGGACTTCAGCAAAGGCACTATTTGGGGAGGAGGTCTCATCATCCTGTGAGTGGCTGCATGAGCTTCTTAATAAACAGATGCCCAGGATAGTCTTGTCAGCAAGTAGCAGGAGATTTGTGACTGCTTCTCCCACTCAGTCGAAGGGTGGTGGTGTTACTTTTGTGGATTTGTATGTCCATCCCATAACAGGAGGGTGGTGCTGAGGGCAGATTTGGCAGCTCTGGGCAGGGGCATAGAGAGTGCACAAGCACCAGAGGGAGATGCCAAGGGTGAAGGTTTCACGCGGCCAGGGAGGTGGTGGTGCCAGGGAAGGACCTCAAAGGTGGCCCCTGTGGTCTCACTTCTGCCCTGTCTGAGGGGTCCCAGGTGCTGCAGAGGCAGGGAAAGCCCTGCCTGGCCTTCGGCCATCCCAGTCTGGAGCACAACACCCAATATACAAGGTTTCAACCCAAGCACTTGCTGTTAAGCAAAGTTTTAGGATACCAAAACCAGAACATTTTAATGGCGAAGCCTGACAGCCTGCATAATACCTCTAATTTATACAACCTGCAGATGAGACTTTTCAAAAGCTTCAGAAGGGGACTTAGCTTAGTGTGTGCCATTTATTAAAATGAGTGTTTTGAAAGTCTCCACGTAAGTCAGATATGTTTCCTTCCTTAAAAGAAAACCTGAAGATTCATCACAGTGAAAATAATGTTACACCAACAACAGCACTTGAACTGCCTGTAAAGCCAAAACTGGTATGGATGTGCCGTGCATTGGCCTGTTGCAAGGTGTTTTCTGCCTTCCCTCTGCCGGGAGGAAGGGAAACATCCAGCTAGTGACCTCTTGGCGTCCCTGCAAGCATTGCTAATGGATAATGCCAGAACTATTAGTTTTGAAAGATTCAGTTTGTTCTCCTGCTGAGCTTATGACGCGAGTGAAGCCAGAAAGACAAAACACCTCCTCAGGAGAGCACAGCAAAGACTGCAGACAACCTGCAGCAGAGGCAGGGTGAAAATAGACCTCGACAGGGGACTACGTTGTCATTCTTCAGAAAAGGTAAACCAGTCACGCTTTCCCTCCTGACAGAAGGTGACCCACTGGGTAAGACTGAAATAATGCTTTTAAACTCTTGTTCTTTTTCTCCTCCTGTTGTTACTGTACTCCATTTCATCTACTAAATTAGAAATATTCTACTTCAGACATGGCATTGGTCACTTTATCACTGACTTGAAAAAGACAGAAAGACAAAGCTCTGAATGAGGACTGGTAGGTGGCTATGCAAATACAGGCAAGGCAACAACCAGTATTTTCAGCAGAAAAACAAGAGTGAAGCACAGACCAATAGCAAAGAGACAGACCATCAGGAGGAAGTGCAAAGCAATGAAATACAAATGTCCAAGCTGCTAGCAGTACTCTAAAGAAGTTAAAGTTATGATACTATAAATGTTAATTTGGTTTACACCTTACCCATTGCAGACATCATTCCCAATCGTAGCATAGATAACTATGGCTGGATTGTCCAACAGCTGGTTTCTGGCCAAGCTAAAAGATAAATAAGCAGTGATATTAATGGAGAAATATGTTCTCAGTGTTTGGATCACATGCCATCACACCATGCTTGTATAAGATCACATTTGGAATCAGCTCATTTAGATTTGGCCAGTGACTACATTTCTACATTTAGGAGAGGGCTTTTTTGGTGGCCTTTTTTTTTTTACTACATTTTTGTATTTTAGTAAAGTTTCTTAAATATAGCTTTTTTTCATTTCTCTCCTTTGCCCCTCATGGACTTGTATTTTTCACTGTTTTTCCTGCTGGCTTTCTGTCTTCTTTGTATTATTCAGAAGCCAAATCAAGTAGTTTCATTTTGGGACAAAGGCATAAATCAAGATGAGGAGTTTTTAATCAGGGATGGGAAAGGAAGACTATGTTTGGCTGACAACTAGGTTTATGTGTAGGATTGGGCTCAAGATCAAATCAGGATGTAGTGTGCTAGAGGGCAAGGATTCATTACTCCATTTTCTGGAGGAGTGAACAATAAATCCCTTAGGATGTGAAGTATATCAACATCAAGCAAACTAAGTCAAAACCAACTGCCCCACAACCCACCCAAATTCATCTGAAAAGCGAGTTCCTGCCTCTCACTACCCAGTAGCTACTCAAACATAACCCCGTGGATATAACACAGTGGACCTACCCGTGCCTAGCTACATCGCTATGAATCAGGAGTAATGCACTTAGGGGGACACAAAAAGCACAGATTAAGGGAAAAGCTTAGTCTCTTCCCTAAAATCACTGAAAATGCTCCGTTGGCTTCACTGGGCCAAGATCAAGGCCCTGGAGGTGGCAACACCCACACTTTAAAACAGTTTTACTTCTGCTGATTAACGTTTATACCAGAAAAGAAACAGCCAGCACTTCAGAGCACAGTGGCCAAGGAAAGCTGTGCCTTTTAGGACACCTGTGGATAATACATTCCTCACAGTGCTCTGCTTGTTTCTTTTAAATAAGTAGGACTCCAGCAACACTTCTCTACCCCTAGTCAGCATTTGAATCCCATTAAACACTCACCTTTTTATTAAATAGAGAAGGTTTCCTGAAGAACCACCTGATCACACATAGTGGGAATAAGATAAATAGTACAACATCATTATAATGACAAAAAAAAATAAGTGCAAAATGGAACTTCATTGCATATTTCCAAGAATGTAGAAACATTAAAACTAAAAATGGAACAAGATGAACACCTCTCTAACCTTTTTGGGTGCCAGCATTAGGAAGTAAGGCTATAACCAGCGACCTGCTGCCTCTTACCTGAGTCCCACACTTCAGACTGTAGAAAACCAAATACTTTTAAGTGCTGAGTTGTTTGGATCTGCCTTTTAATCCAGATCTGGCAGCTTCTTCCCATCTGTTGAACATAGTAGTCTCCTGTAAACCAGCCAACCTGACTTGTCAACAGTTGATCTACTTTTAACTTTCCCTATAAATTGCAAGGGGAACTGTTCTCACTCTTCTGAGAAAGTGTCTCACAGCTATATCACGTTGGGACTGATTCAGGTCCTAAACATAGGCATCAAGTGCTGGTTTTGACATCCCAGAGTATCCAAGACACACGCAGCAGGGCTGGCATACACAACGCGGGGTGCCTGAGAGATTGTGCACTTCTGGAGAGGCAGCTGGAGGTGGGAAAGCTGTAAAGCTACTGTAAAGCATCTTACATAGCACTACACACCAATGTTTGTGTGTCTGCATTGCTCTCCCAGCAAGTGGCAGACTTATGAAAAATAGTATTAGGCCAGCTGCACATCTCCCGAGAAGCTCTGTGTTTCAATAGCAATTCACCCAAATGATTGGATGCAAGTCTTTCCTTCTCCAGGAAAAGTGCTGGCTACACTAAGCACCTGTGAGCACCTATAATCTTCCTTTTACATCTTGAATGAGAAAAGCATTCCCAATTAGGAAAGTTTTTATGCATAAAACTAGCAGGTCTTTAAAGGCTATGCATGTATGTCTCAGCTATCTACAAGGCACAAATCAAACTCCATCACCTGCAGTGCCAAAGTGATAGCAAATGAGGCGCCAAAAAAGACTTTATACTTTGTTCAAGATTAGACTAGGACTGTGACTACAAGAAGCTCAGAAACATAAACTTCAGAGAAGCGGGCCCTGCAGGTCCTACTTGCTTTTATTTAACAGTATTTTCACTCTCTCCTATTTTCTGGCTCCTTCTTCTCTTGTATTACACTCCCTCTGTTCTTCACTCATCTCTTCCCTGGTCCCTCTCCTCTCCTCTTTTCTGCATTGTGCCTCTGAAGCTTGCTTTGAGGAGTAAATCCTGTCCTCCCTGCAGCTCTTGAGGGGAAACTTGTGGACAGAACATCATTAAATCCCTGCTGGATTGGTATAAGGGAAAGATCTAAGAGACAAACCCCTAAGGTAGCAATAATACACTTTGCATTTTAATAGTGGTTCCTTTGTTATTATCACTCACAGTGATGGCAACTGCATATATCAAGGAATCCTTTATGTTTTAAATAATCCAGTTCTTCCAAGCTAAAAATGAATGTATCTGTCTGCTGCTTCCCTCCTGAGGGTTGCTGGTCCATTCAAAATCCAGCCCTTCTGTTGAGAAGACCTTTTCAGCAAAATAAGAGCCTCACAAAATCCTTAGAAAATCCGGCTTAGAACATAACTACCATTGGTTGCTTTTTTTTTTCTGTTTAATAGCCCTTCTTTCAGCTAGAGTTCAACACCCCTCTGTTAAGCCATTCTGCTGCATGGCTCCCCAGATGGGGGCTGCAGTTCCAGCACAAATAAACTACTGGGATCTCTAGGAATTAAACAAGCATTTTCAACAAAGTTAGAAGCTGTTCTGGGGTATGTGTTACCTCCACAAGCGTATGTAGTTATAAGCAGCTCTGTGGAAAGCATTAACACAGTTACAAATCAAGTACAAAAAACATGAAGAAAATTAAGGGTTTTTCAGAGAACTGTTTTCATGGGTAAATTGAGCCTTCAAGGAAGTTTTTGTGATACAGGATGCAATCTGTGATGAAAACATTCAAGAGAGGAAAAGAGATGAGGCAGAAGAGCTACCCTTACGCTGTTGAAAGTCCTGGCAGATATTCCTGGGACTCTCATGTTCCCCTCTCTGCTGTTTTCCAAACTGGTGGGGTTTTTAGTTTTGGTTGAGGAATCAGGGTTGGGTTTGCTTCTGCTTGTGAGCAGAAACCCCAAATTTCATAAACACTGGAATACTTGAGCTGCACTTCTTGATCTCCTTGCTCTAGACCTTGTGTGCCTGACGAGGAGTACTAACTTGCAGAGAAACAGCCTGGGTTCAGATAGCACCAGAAGTGCTGCATGGCCAAGACTAGTTTATTGCTTTCTAATCTTTTGTTCCCTTATGCTGTAAAAGCAATTGGAAATGTAACAAGACAAAGGAAAAAGTCTCTGGTTTTCCCCAGATGAACTCCAGGTGGATTAGAATTTCCAAAACAGCTGAAGGAAAACATAAAAGTGATTATTTCTTAACTGGTTTTGAAGCCACTGTGAGCTATCTGGTGCTTGATGGCTCAATGAGGCACAGTATGTGTTAACAAGGCATGTGTTATCTTTCTGGTCAAAGGCAAGAATCCCTAAAAGACAGATCAGACTACAAATGGCAAAATAATATAAAATACCCACATTTTGAAACAGCATACATTATCCAAGTATCTCATGCAAAACATGGATGACAATCACAAGATTGTTCTGCCATTGTTTAGAAATTCTGAGGATATTTACTTTCTCCATGTTTGTCTAACAATTTTTGGTAATATTTTAGCAACCTATTTTACTGTCAGGATGCTTCTATCAAAACAGGGAATATTCAACAAGTGCTGGAGAACAGTTAGAAGAGCTTTCTACCTCCACACCTGAGTGTTCATGCCCAGCCCTCACACCGGAGGATCCCACTCACCCAGTCAAAACCCTGTAATAGCACATGGATCATAAACCTGTGTGAAGCTGCTGGAAGGCAAGACACTAAAACCATATTGCTAACAAGAAGTCAATAAAAATTATCTGTAGGAAACCGTTCAGCAAGCCACTTTGATGGAAAACATTGATTAGGACTGTGTCTCTAGCATCTCTCCCTCTCATTGCACATATCTGAAGGTGTGAAGTATAATTTTCAGAGTAAGGTTAAGTTGTCCCAGGTGGGGCTAGGTCAGGTTGGTGGCCAGCTTTTCATTTTACTGACACTGAAAGCAGCCATTTAAATCCTCCCATTTGGGGAAACTATTATGCCAAGTGCAGGAATAGAATTAAACCTTTACAATGTGATGTCAATGTGATGATTAAGAGAAGATACCGAGGGAAGATATCTTGGGATTTTTCTCTCACTTGTAATTTTCCCTCTTTTTAAATTCCCTTCTCAATTTTCTTCAGACTCTTTTGCCCTGACACAGGCTCACCTCCTTTTATATCCTGCAAGTGTAAGTGTAAAGTAGATACGTGGAGAGAAAAAGGAATGAGGCACAGAGGGGAAGGTTTTTTTCTTGTAGAAGTCTGTGAGGGAATTGGGAAAAAGGAAGAGCAGAAAGTACAATCCCCATTAATGTAAAGACAGCAGAACAAGTTAATAGGGTATTAGGTACTGAGATGAACTGGATGTAAATGAGAAGAACCACTGACATCATCCAGTTTGGCCTTTTTTTAATTCTCTCACCAGAAAGCACATCTGGGAGACTGCAGTAATAAGAACCACCAACTCTCATGCTCTACGACGGCCAGATGAGAAAGTGAGAAGCACCTGACCCGTGACACCAAATACATTTGTCAAATATTTGTGCAGAAGACCCGAAGCCTCAGAGACAACACGTGTGCCATGGATAGGAGGAAGGTGTATGAGAGGCATTGCCAGTGGCGTAAGTGTTGACACCAGCAGGCAATTCTTTGGGTGAAAATTCCTACCCAAGCCTGCAAGTGATTCTTCCATTGTGCTAGCTGTCTGGGCAGCCTCTTCTGCTTGGTAAGATCTATGGTTGTTGAGGCTGGGGGGTTGGGGCAGACTCTTTCTGATCCTAAATCTGGCAGGAAATTCCAAGAATTTAACGAGTTTCTAAGTAGCACTGGAGGCAGCAGTGCTCTTCACTCGTGGCCAACATCTGGCATAGAGGAAAAGCATCCCATAAAGCCAAATTATCTACCCAAGGAGAAGAAATCTTCCCAAGCTTTTGCAGCCAGTTTTCTGAAGCACGAAAATTAATTAAATACAATAGAAACACAATGTGATAATTACAGAATAGCCAAGTATCTTTTAAACCTGCTGTTGGGGACATCACCTAATCCAACACACAAAAGCTAACATCATAAATCTTATTTTCTAAGGGAGATTACTGTCATCCCTTCATACAACCCCTTTGACAAATATGATCAAACTCTGTCTTGAAACAACTCAGGGTTTCTCTTTTACCCCCACTCCTCTGTTTTGAGGGCTATTCTAGGTTTTCAGTCCTTGACAGTAACTTTTAAAAACATTTCCCTTTTTAAAAAAAATTTCCCCAAACAGAGGTAGGATTAATAAAAACCCCACGTCCTTGTACCAGAACTATCCTTCAGTTTAAACCATTCTTCCAACTCTGTGATGTTTATGCTTCAAAAGGATTAAAAACTGTACTCTAATTTTTCCTTTGCTTTGTTGCCAAGTCAGTCTTAAATGACTTCAGAAAACTCCACTGCCCAGATCTTCCCCAAAGCCCCTCTTTGTATCTATTCCCATCAAAGGTGGTCCTCCCTAGGCAAAGGGGACCAAATCTTGAGGCCTTATCAATGGCTTATGTGAGGGAGGATGGTCGCTTGATCTCTAGATAAAATGCTGTGCATGATGCATCTTGTAACCTCCTTAGTCTCTTCCCAGCTCTATCCTGCACTCCTGCCTATCTTTGAAATCTCCCCTTGCACCCCAGTGCCTCTCTCCCTCCACCACCTCTGGCCGATGAGCCGCGACCTTACAGACAAGAGTCTTGTCATTAGCTCTGTCTTGTACAATTGTATTTGCTGCAATTGCTGTCACTGCTGTTCTCGAGCTCACCTAAATTATTCCTATGTAAGGATGTGGCCCACTTAATACTTAATACTTTGCAGTTTTGCATCATTCACTGATGTCCTCAAGCATGCGCTTTGGTTTACCCTAAGGTCACCACTCCAAATGTTAAGCAGTGTTAGCCTCAGGAGAAACGCATGAGGAACACAGCTTCTCTCTGAAACTCACTGCTCTTCCCTGCTTAGCTGGTTCTTTATGCACTTTTTATTTCTTCTGTTTCTTTACTGTACATTTCCCGTGAGGTACCATGCAAGACATTTTCGTTAAATTTAGGTAGATTAGGTCTGCTGCATACAGACTTGCCAACACAGGATGTTATTTCATAGAAAGATGATGTTAAGCTACCAAGTTAATTACTAATTAAAACTTAATACTGTTAAGTTTTGTCCCAGTTTTTGTTTACATGTGTGTCCTCGACTACTCCTTTAAAATCTGTTCCAAGAGCACATTAAGATGCCTGCACCATTCACTTCCCCAGTTTTACAAGGTCTCCAGCTTCAAAGGATGTAGCGGGACACCACTTCCTTTGCTGTGTGACTGGTGGCTGTTTGGTGCCCTCTCTGCCTGCCAGTGTGGCAGCCCTGTGAGCACCCTGTGCTGCTGTGGGGTGCAGCGCATGGCCCTCCCAGCATCCCCTGCAGAGGTGCAGAGCAAGTGGGGACCATGGCCAAAAGGAACGCCATAGAGTTACAGTGGAGTACACTGGTTTTCAGCCAAGTGGAAACTCTCGGTGCATGGATAAAAGCGATCAAGCCACACACCTCCCCTCTCAAAACCAGAAGAAAAGATACTGAGTTAAATAAGCGCTGTTCTCTATTTTAACATAAGAAACACGTGCAATTAGGGAAAAGTTTATATTTGTTTTTGAAAGATGTTCATTAACATAGCATCAAGTATCAGACTACTATAGTTTAAAAAAAAATGAAAAAACTTAACATACCATTTTGGGAAATGTTCTGTAAGTCTCTGTGATTGCAGCGATTTCTCCTGCGCAAACGTAGATACAGAGAGTCTGTCCAGCCCCTGAAAAAAATTGAGAAAATGCAAGCTGCTAAACTCATATGACACCGATGAAAACACAGCTGATATTAAAAATAAAGTATGCTCTTGTCTCTGAAAAACTCTGTGCCCTAGTTATGTGTATACTTCTATTTCACCATCTCTCTTTTTTGTGGTCATAAATCTTTTTAATCTTGAACACGGTGGCCTAAAATGGAAGCCAAAATTCCTGCCAGAAGCTATAAATTGATGGAGAATTTCTTTGAAATTATTCTATCCAGGATGCTTTTATCCTGGCCTTGGAGATAAGGTGTTTAAAAACCTTTTTGTTATACATCATTTATCAAAACAATCCTGTTGATTGCTCACTAATTGACTTTTCATTTGGTTGTTATGGAACAGTAAATAAAAAAGAAGAAATATTGGCAGGGCGTTCATTTCCCAATGCCATAAATCTTGAACGGATTGAACTGAAAACAGGTTATGCTTGACTGTGACTAGTTGTCTCCTTTACTTTCCACTGTTGAGAAAAATGAAAATGCAAATGAAAAGGACAACAGCCCTAAGGGAAGCTGATGAGAAGACCATGCTCCCAGCCATGAGCACATGGTCACCTCTTCTGAGGCTGCTGATTTTGTGTTTGAACTTAGACACTGAAGGAATCAGATAACTGAAATAGCATGGCTTAAAAGAGCAAATTTAGATGAATGCAGAGAAACAGAAGAAAACAGTAAGTTTTGAAAGCAGCATTAAAAAGAAATTACCTACACAGAAATGCATGATAATGTCAAGCGGTCACCATGCAATGGGCTACAAAAGAAATGCTCGAGCTCTTTGGTTTTCAGCATAGCAGGTGCGCAGATGAGAAGAAGTGAAGAGATATTCTTGGCCAGAGGATATTAGTTAAAAAGTGATGTCCTTGCTCACCCATCAAGGGGTAAGAAAGACAGGCATGGATCACATAACTTTATGTCTTCATTTCTGCAGGCTCAGAGTAAATGAGAGCCTGCAACTGCACATTGCCCACCAGTCTCCACCACACTTAGTCATTGCAGTGTGAGATTTTGAGCTACTTCTCTAAAAAATGCCTTGAAGTCCTGAACAGTCCTTTTATTTTCTTCTAGACATGGAAGAGATTAAAATACTGAACACTGAACCAAGACCCATCACCGACAACTTCAGGGTCAATACTAAGCTTTGATCACTTCTGAACTTCAGATTCTTTGGAGCCCAGTTAAATACTGGATATTGTAATAGATTTTTAATATCGGTTTTGCTGCTGACTGTGAAAGAGGAGGCTGCATAGATCTTCTCTGTTTGCTTGTCAAGTAGTTTACCACCTTAAAGGATACACTGTGTGAATGTAGCTGAGGCTGGGAGCCTGTTTTTTTGCAGAGGGAGAAAAACGGAGCAAAAAGTACAAGTGTATGGTGCCACAGATATTTTTCTGCCAACCTTTTAATTCTGTTGAATTAAAGTAGAGAGCTTCTTTAGACCTGACTCATGCTTGTCCTGGCATTTCACTGTATTCGTGACCTATCTTAAATAAAATACAAATTATCTGAAACCCAGGCCAGACCAGGCACTGTAGCTGATTGTATCCTTCAGTTCTGGCAGGAGTCAAGGGCCTAAAAGATGATTAACAGCATTATGAATACTTTTTTTAACTTCTCAGATAAAACTGCAGGCATTTCAAGGTCTTTTCTTTGTGTTTGGATTTTATTTTCCTTCCCTTCTGGCAGAGATTTTTTTTCTCCTTTTTTCCATCTATCCCAGCATCCTTCCTCGTCCATGTGAGTCAATGTAACACAGCTAATTAGGTCACAGGCACTTTTAAATTATCTTTTTGCTACTTCTTTTTATGTGTGGGGGGGCAGGGGGGGGGGGGGGGGGT